>NC_090889.1:42626541-42659041 GCF_036669925.1 Montipora capricornis
GTTGCCTCTCCACTGCATGCTTTTTGGGCTTGGGTCTTATTACACAAGTACACCAACGCATCGTTTTTTAAAGTTCTTTGCAACGTTAATACACGTAAGCGTTGGTCATATACTTCTCAGCATTAACAAATTCTTTGCTGTGGTGACTCCTCTCCAGTATCGAGCCAAAGTGACTAGTAAACGAGTCTGCCTCGTTTCCGTTGCGTGTTGGATTTATTTCTTATTGTTTGGGTTTGTGTTCTCGTTGTTGCAAAAGCATTATGCGCTGATGGGAACTCTTTACAATGTACAAATCTTCTGTATTCTCATCTGCATCGTGGTTATCAACGTTTTTACTTTGTACCACTTTCACAAGTATTCGCACAGCACCGAAGTACTGGATGACCAGCATGCAGGGGTATCTTGCCAAATGATACTCCAGAGAGAAAGAACCGTGAACAAAGCTATTGCAATTGTCATCGCTGCATTTTTATTGTGTTTCATTCCTTGGTTCATCGTACAGATGATAATGTACATTTGCTTAACATGCAATTTCTCGTTGTTGACGCTTGTGTATTTTATCGCTGCCGCTGTCATGTACGCGAATTCTGCAATCAATCCATTTTTGTACGCGTGGAGACTTCCTAAATATAAACAGACTTTCAAGCACATGTTAAGAAAGCGAAGATGTTGCGGAAGGTATGAAACAAGGGAGGCCGTGGATTATGTCCAATGATGATGCAAGGCTTTGATGGGAGTAAATCTTCAAGATCTCGAACTGAGTCAAACATTAATACCAATTAACCCCACTACGTTTCCTCGTCGAATTCCAGTCTTTCTTTCTCTCTCTTTGTCTCTTTTTCTCTCTCTTGGTTCGCTCTATATCATCCAAAGCAGAGATGAGAGGTGGCTTTAATTTGTGATCTCTAAAAGGAGTTAAAAAGTGCAACCGTGATCATGGTCGATCGCTAACGTTGCACAGTACGCCCATTCGACAATCAACTTATGTTTGTATGCATGGCGTTTCCTTAAAAGAAGATTTAAACACTAAACACAAGCCCGGGTTAAGAACAGACAGGCAGTGAATAAGTTTAATAAAATTCATCTTTAACACACTAATGAGGAACCCGCGACCCTTAAATGTATTTCACATTTTTGAAAAAACGCAGTCTTCTCTACAATAAAAAAATATAAGATGGGCCCCGCCAATTATTTACTAACATCGCCATTTCCCTGGGATCACGCGTGAGTGCTAAGATCAAAGCCAAGGTTTGGCAAAACGAAATTGTAGACTTTGGGGCGCTGTTAGACGTAGGGCCCCCGACTAAAAAGTTCGCACTATCACTCTCGCCGGGGAATACTATTTCCTCACAGAACCGTCTCCATCTAGAGCTCGTGCAGTCCATTAAAAAGGTGCAGACCATTACCAAGTGGGTAACTGCATTCAATACTTTTGTAGCAATTTATGTAGAAAGGGTGCCCCTGGATGCTCCAAAATTAATGAAGTATTGTCAAGTAGTCCGCGACATTGCCTTTAAGTCGGGTGAGTGGCTTTTCTACGACGAGCAATTTCGTTTTCTGAGGCAGTCCGCCCCTGAACAACACCCATGGGATCAAATTCACTGGAAACTATGGCTCAGGGCGATGGTGAATTCCCGCAGGAAAATACCCGCTAACCAAACCCATGACAATCGACCCCGTTCTCGTTCACGCACCTTTCTCAAGGGTACTTGTTGGACATTTCATGCCGGTAAAACCTGTAGTGGTTGCAATTACGAGCGTATCTGCTACAAATGCGGGGCAAAACACCCCGCTAGTCACTGTTCTGCGTCCGGGAACCACACTCGCAAGGGACCCCCTAAATCAGGAATATCTGGCGTCCTCAATTCTGCTCAGCTCACCGGTCACGCCCGTAAAAATTTTTGCTCCAGGATTGTGTCTAATTTGGCTAGATATTTGGTCCATGGCTTTCGTTATGGTTTTCGCATACAATTTATTGGCAACCGCGCCCCGTTCGAGTCTCCTAGTCTGAAAAGCGCCCTATACAAAACCCGGATTTGGTCATGTCTAAATTGCCAAAGGAAATTGATGCTGGCAGGATTGTTGGACCTTTAACCAACGCTCTCTTTCCTGATTTTCGCTCCTTGCCTATTGGCATAGTTCCCAAAAAGACACCAAACGAGGTTTGCTTAATTCAACACTTATCCTATCCCTCGGGTTTTTCGGTTAATGATGACATTCCCGACGACTGTTCTACTGTTCATTACGCCACCATAAATCAGGCAGTGAAAATTGTTCAGTGTTTGGGGGTTGGCTGCTTCATGGCAAAAACCGACATAAAATCGGCCTTTCGTATCATCCCTATACATCCTCAAGTCTATTCTTTGCTTGGGATAAAATGGGCGGATAAATATTATTTCGATCGCTGTCTCCCGATGGGTGAATCATCTTCGTGCGCCCTTTTTGAAACCCTGCAGAAATTAAGGGAATCAGCCGTATTACACAATCTAGATGATTTTTTATTCGTGGCCCCTTTAGCAGAGAAATGCGAAGCCGATTTGGCGAATTTTCTCCGCCTGTGCGATTATCTCAGAGTTGCGATTGCTCATGAAAATACAGTGCAGCCGAGGACCACACTTGAATTCGCGGGTATTACTCTTGAATCTATTTCTCAAGAGTCTGGATTACCGCCTGACAAGCTTCAAAAATGTCGCACGTTGTTTCATCAATTTCACAAGCGTCGAACAGTTACCCTTCGGGAGCTTCAGTCCCTTATCGGTCTTTTAAACTTTGCGTGTTCTCTCGTAGTTCCTGGCCGCGCTTTCCTACGTCTCCTTATTGACCTTACCAAAGGTATCAAAAAGGCAGGCATGACATCAAGCTGTGGCTTACTTTTTTAGACAATTTTAACGGTAGGGCCATATATATTCTTATCCGATCGCTGGGAAACATCAGCCACGTTGCAACTATTCACCGATGCAGCAGGCTCGAAAGGTTATGGCGCGGTTTTTGGTTCTCATTGGTTTTATGGCAAGTGGCCTGGATCGTGGCGTTCACTTAATATCTCTTGTCTCGAACTCTTTCCCATTACCCTTTCCGTGCATGTTTGGGGGGATCTTATGGCAAATCAGCGTGAAGCCCTTCGGCTGCCTGGGAGAATACTCTTTAGAGAGTAAAGGAACTTCCGACATTAAATAAGGTGTACCTTTACCTTTACCTTTACCTTGTCTTTTTTACCGAGCAATCTTCTAAGCATAAACTTATCATGGCACTCTTGCGCCGCTTTCTTTAAAGCACGTCATGTGCCTGGTCTTCAAAACAGTCGTGCCGATTTTATCTCACGTTTTCAGATGGACTCGTTCAAGGCAATCACACCGGATGCAGACCTATTTCCCACTCCGGTCCCGACGAACCTTCTACCGGAGAGTTGGTCGCTAATTTGAGGGATCTTCTCAGTTCGGCATTAAAACCGGGCTCTCGCAAACTTTATCAACGGGCTTGGGCTGTTTTCCAAGATTTGGCTCATCGTTTTTATAAAACTTTAATCCCCCAACCCCAAGTCCAAACATGCTGGCTCTGTTTATCTCTTATCTATCGGCCCGCCAATTGGCACCGTCAACTATAGCATCGTACATCTCTGCACTCAGTTACGTACACAAGCTTAAACGTTTTTCCGACCCCACGAAATCTTTTCTTATTCAAAAGCTGTTGACCGCGGTGAGCCGCCGTCGCAAGAGTGATATTCGTCTGTCAATCTCCCGCCCGGTCTTGCACGAACTTGTACGGTCTCTTCGATTCACCAACTCTTCGGCTTTTCAACCAATTCTCTACAGAGCTATGTTCCTTTTAGCCTTTTATGGGTTTTTTCCGCATCGGCGAACTAGCAGCCAATAGTGCTAAGTCAGTTTCCACCGTTCTTCAATTTGGCGCCTTGCGATTTTTAATTTCCGACGGCACAGTTCATTTCCTCAAGCTGGTAATTTCCGAATACAAACACAACGTCAACAACCGCGCTTTTGAGATATTAATATCACGAGAAGACTGCCCCGCCCAGTTTTGTCCCGTGCAGGCCATTTTAGGTTATCTCGTACTGAGGGGAAATCATCCCGGCCCGCTTTTCTGTCATTTAAATTTGGCACCGATTAACGGCGGCCGATCAATTCAATACTGAGTTGCAACGTTGCTTGTCATTCTGTGGCCTTGATACCCGTCGGTACAAAGGTCACAGTTTTCGAATCGGAGCTGCAGCGCATGAGGCTGAAAAAGGATTCTCTGATTTACAAATTCGCACTCTTGGCCGCTGGAAGTCAGATGCCTTTAAGGTTTACGTCCGCCCAGAGCAGTTGCTTGCAAATTAAGTTCGTAGTTAGTAACTCTATTGTTTAATCTATCATTTATACGCCTTACGTAGTTCAAGCATGGGCTGCTACGTGCCCTGCAAAATTACCCCGGGGCTTAATATAATTATCCTAACTATTCTTAACAGTCAATCATCGTTAGCCTTTCATTGGCGCCTTGGCATTGCATGGGCTGGTACCAGCGAGTCAGTACATTTGATTGTTCTCTTCCGCAGTGACTTTTCTGTGGTACATCTGTTTTCTCTGCCATTATCATTTTCCCTCCTGGTTGGCGATGTTATAGTTAATTGTACTTTCCTATTTTCTCTTTTCTGCTATAATTTTTTAATTTTAGAGTGCGAGTTCGCTTATACTCTCTCGCTTGCGACTGTGGTTCAGACATAGGCTGCTGCGGCCGTGAGCACATTAGCTATTCAGGTTGACAAGTATCGTCGTTCTCTTTGCTTGGTCTTGGTGGGGATGCCACATTTCTGTGGCCTTGGAGTTTTTTCTCGCCCCACCTTTGCTGAACATGGCTTTAATTTACTGCGGTTTTTATTGATTTCGTTGTTGATATAATAAATAGCCACGTTGGTGGCCGAATAACGCCAACATGTCTGTAGTTGTCTCTTTTGAGGTTTCAATGTCTCGGCAAACTTAGTGGGACCACTTGCAAAGTGCACGGCTTGCTCTACTTAGCAATATTTTATATCAAGGCCGGGGAAAAGTGTCGACATAAAGTATAATGTAATAGTTGTAAAGATAACTCCGCCTCGCTTTACCAAAATGTGGCGGCAGTTGTGGTCGACGAGTCACACACAGTGGAGATGTGGATAGGAAAAAGGCATTTCTCTATTAGTCCTATTACAATTGCCGTTGTTTTAAGTTTCTGTGCTAGATATTTCCCTGACGAACGAAACACATTTTGCGTGGAGATGGACTTCGACGAATTACCGGTACAGAATATTCAGCTACGCTTTACAGCATCTGCAGTAGTTGTTAGGAAATTCTGGCGAAGGCTTACTTCCTTTATAATTTTTGGGAGTTTCTGCTTCCAGCAATTTGAAATACACATCACATGGCTTACTGTTTATGTCAATGTTTACTTCGGGTGTGCGCTGATTGGCTATTTTTTGACATCTCGCTCAGCGTGACATCAGGAGGCGGCATTCAAAATTCAGAGGGATGCGTGCAGGCTCTCTTTCTGTCAAGTCGCAGAGAGAGAGCATGCTAACCGGCTACTAAATGCGCCGTAGATAGGCTTAAAAAAATTTGGTTGGTTTCCCAAATTAACCTCGTTTTACACCAGAATGACTAAACAGCAAGAAATCTTGTCATTGTTATGAGAACCGCTCCCGTATCGAGTTTCAAACCACGTATGCAAATTAGTTCATACTTACAGAACACGATGAAGCCACAGAGGCAGAAAAAATCTCACAAAACCTTTTCCAATATATTTGCTATAGACGCAAGAAAACCTTCTTATTTCACTCAGTGCGTGCATTATCTGTCAACTCTATTGTTACTTTATAGTTAATAAGTAAACTCCAAATTTGTATTAACCGCCAATTCTGAAGATGTCATACATACGAAACGTCAAATAAAAGATAATTTGGAATAATGCGTTTGTTCTGATGTTTGTCACCGCTGTTTGTTTATAATGTCTGATAAAACTGAGGTGGCCAAAGAAAAAGACTATTAGATACGTTTCGTTTCTGAGGAAAAGAAACAAACAAAAAAAAACTAAGTAGTATTTCAGTTCTTGACGGAGAAGCTCTGGGGATGATGAGAAATGTGTTCCATTCGAGCTCGATCCCCTGGCCTTCTTCTTCCATGGTAGGAGTTGCCAGGAGTACCTATTGGATTCCTGGGCTTTTTTGTTTGTTATTTTCGAATTGGCCCAAGAAGCACTACTCCTGAGAAAATCCAGTTTCTGCGCCTTCAATACCACCTCAATCCATTTTTGTATGCGTGGAGTCTTCCTAAATATAAACAGACATTCAAGCACATCTTAAAAAAGCCAAGATGTTGCGGAAGGTATGAAACAAGAGAGGCCGAGGATCATGTTGAAGATACAAGGCTTTGATGGGAGTAAATCTTCTAGAGCTCGAAGAGTGAAACATTATACTAGTTAACCACACTACGTTTCCTTGTCGACTTCCAGTCTTTCTCTCTTTCTCTTGGTCCGCTCCATCTCATCCAAAGGAGAGGTGAGAGTTGGCTTTTATTTGTGATCTCTAAAACGAGTTAAAAAGTGCAACCGTTATCATGGTCGATCCCTAACATTACGCAGTACGCCCATTCGACAATCAACACATGTTTGTATGCATACATCCTTCCTTAAAAGAAGATTTAAACACCAAAGAGAAGCCCTGGTTTAGAGCATACAAGCATTGAATAAGACTTTGAAAATTCATTTTTAGCACTCTAATGGGGAACCCGCGACTGTATTCCACATATTGAGAAAACGCAGTATTCGGTACAAAAAATAATATTTTATTTGGTGCAGTTAACATGAGGTCACCTTTTCTATTGTTGGGAGAAACCAGTTTTTACTTGAAAATGCTTAAACGTTGTTTTAGATAGAAAGAAACAAATCTGCTCAAGAAAAGTCCTTTCTAGTTAAGATAGAGTATCTCCTTTTTGTCTTAATTTGCCACACAAAAGAAATATGAATACTTGAAAAAAACATGGGTTTTAGTGTTTGAAAAGAAACTTCCGACATAAATGTCGATAAAAAGTAAAGAAAGACTTCTAGTAAAAGCAATGATCTCTCTCCAGTTTTTATTCTTTAGGAATAGTATTTGCACTGCTTTTGATTGATCCATACGAAGCTCAGAGAGAACTTCGGGATATTTCTATGGAAATTCAAAAGTATGGAAAAATTGAAATTGGTTAACGAAAACGATTATTTTGACTAAAACTAGAAAGACGCGCTGATTGAGATTAAATCCAGTGGCAGTGGCAGGCAGTGTGGTTTAACCACACTAAGCCTTACCCTAGCATCCGGACGTTCCGGATTCAAGACCCGTTCTGACCACTCGTTAAATTAGATCCTGGTAGTCCCTGGTTCAACTTTTCGACTACATTTGTAAATGTCCAATTGGTTTGCCTCCAGTCAGTTGGGATTCCTAACAGTTATTGTTCTGTTTTGTTTTAATGTTTACATTCATTGGTCCTTAAAAGCCCCGGATGATAGGAATGCTCATTTGAGAATGTATTGTATTATATCTGTTACAGTTAAATTTAAATTCAGGTTAATGTTAATTTGAACCTAGGTCATTTTATTTTAACCACTAGGTTTAAATTGATAGTAGGAAACATAAACAAAAATCCATCAATTAGTAGCAAGTACGTGTAATATATGATGAACTTAGTGTAGCTTGAAATTTTCATGAGTATTTTATAAAACCCCAATGGCTGTTAAGTCTGGGCACTGATTTTAAATGGTTAGCATTAAGGTTGGGCTTAGGCTTACTGTGCATGATAACCGATAATCTTTCTCAGAGCCTTTTAGAAGGGCATTGCTTATTGATGAATCGCCTTAAGAGGGCAGGGGGCAACAATATTAAATTATCTTATAAGGAATAAAAGAACTGAAACAAACATGATGTGTCGTTGATTTTTAATTTACTTAGTTATTCGCTCAATCTTTTGCTTACTTTGAATTCATAATAATCAAAAGCAACAAAAAAGAAAACTTTGAAAAGTCAGGAAAAAGGGTTTCATAATCTATTGATCGGAAGCCATTTTGTAGGCTCAGATAATTACATCCCCAAGAAAAGGGAAAACCCATTTTTTTTCTCTTGAATGATCAATTAAAATATCTGTTTCTTTTTTAATTTGCTGAGTCTTTTTGTAGTGATAAGTCCAAGTGTTGTAATTATTTTGGCATAATCCGCTTTAAGTCCTAGAATTTGAGCAAGTAGCACTTTCACTACTTGCACAAATCCCATAATACACCTCTTTTAGCCCCCAAAAATCTGCATAGGCATTGTTTTCGACTTCTCTTGAGACATTTTCATGTCCCTGGAGAAATTGCAAACAATGGTTATGCAAAATTTTTGGGGGGTAATAGAGGTGTATTATGGGATTGCGCAAGTAATGAATTTGGATGAAGGGGCGTTTCCTTTTCCATTTTATTAATTTTCAGCACCACATAATCCTGAAGTTCGAACTTCTTTTTTTTTCCTCTTCCCTTTCTGGCGTACACATGTCCGAAATGGTGGTTGTCGTGGAGGCTTGGAAATAACTTAAACTCATTGGTAGAAAAAAACATCCCCACGGCGGCGCTCGTAACAATGGAGCTGTTGGAGAAGCCGCTGTGGGGATGTGGTAAGTGTTGTATATGAAATGACTGTACCTCATCGGGTGAAGTTAAATTCATCAGCTATCGTGGAATCGGAAGCAGAAAATGCTCATTTCCAGCCAAGTGCGTTAGGATTTTTGACGACGAAACATTCACAGAGGTTCGCAAATGATGGGGCTTTAGCTTTGCGCGAAAAAATCGCGGCTGGGATGGATTTTCAAGGCGCAAACCGCCTCTGTGCTGACTACGGGCGAAATCTTAGTGCGCTGCCTTGACTTCGTCTGAGAACAGTGACAACACGGAATTCCCGAAACGTAAATTAAGCACCAAAACGCACAAGAATACACCAGAGGTGACTCAGTTTTATTCATTTTATTGAATGAACGTTAAATTGAGCGTTTTTTAGGCTTCATAATCGACGGTACTTTATTTTCCATACAAAATCTTATAAGGCTTTTAAATTCTTAACGGCTGCTTGTAACGCAATACCGCTTGCACTCAAAGATCATCTTCCCACTAGTAATTAATTATTACCCACTCTCTAGTGACGCGAACTTGAGCTGCCTATGCTATGACGTGATGTGCAAACCACTAACCTCTATGCGCTAATTATCAAGCATCACGTCGATAGGAAGCTTGAGCATGCCACGTTTTTGACACACGAACGGGAAACGTAAGTGAGATTATTTCCTATTTAACTTGTCTTGACAACTACCGTATTTATGTTACTAAGTACTTTTTTTACTGCGAAAGATAGCAGTGATTCTCGCACTTAACTGGACAATCCCGAGTTCAAGAAACGTTCTGACCACTCGTTCAGTTTGTTCTTGGTAGTCCCTGGTTTAACTTCTCAGTCTATTTTGCTGCACTTGTAAATAGCCAACTGGCTTCCCTCCGGTTGTTGATTTTCATGCTTATTTCGACGTTCGTTTTTACTTAGCATAAGTTACTTCCTCTTGCGCTTGCGTCCCTAGTGGAAATCATGCTTCAAGTCTGAGCTAAACTAATCGATCGAGCCATAGATCACACAATCGAGCCCTGTCAGTATGAAAAAAAATTGTCAGATGACAAAGAAAGATAGTGTTATTCATTTTCTAAGAATTGGAGCTGGAAGGATTAAGGTTAGAAAAGGTTGGTTCTATTTTGGCATATAGAAGATCGAATACATCAAACAGTTGCTATGGTTGTCGATTCATAAGTGGCCTTTGACGCTTTGTCTCGGCCGGATAATAAAATGGAAATCGGCTTGAATCCACAGAATAATCCGCAGAAAATCTGGTCCTTGTTTGCAAAGTAGAGGCATAAATCATAATTCATATAGATGGACTTGTTATGAATCCCAGAGAAGTTCAAAAGAAAGAACAATACTGCCGCTCTTCATGTTAACTCCATGCACAATCTTTTGTCCTCCCTTCAAACCTGAGTTTTGAGTAAATTAATTGAAACTTTTAATTGGCTGTCATTTAGAAAAAAGGGTGTGGTTTGTACGTGGTTAGGGCCCAAACAGCGACCAAAAACATGAAACAAAGAAACATGTCGAGTTTCCTAATTATCTCCATATATTAACTATGCTTAAAAGAACCAAACAATAAAACAATAAGTGTTTTTTTTTTTAAGGTAAAGGTACACCTTATTTAACATCGGAAGTTCCTTTACTCTGTAGAGAGTATTCTCCCAGGAAGCCGACGGTGCGCTCATTTTACCCTCCTCTTTCTCATCAGTTCTCCGTTTTAAGGGTATTTAAAGCTACTTAGGCTACACCGAAAGGAAAGAAGTCGAAACAAGGATGAGAGATCCGATGATTGAACTCGGGACCTTATGCACCAAGGCCGCGCACTAACCGACTGTGCCACCCTTGCTCGGGTGTCTTATACACTCCTTTAAGTGGCAGCTTCACATAACAGATGTGGGTAAGCTGGATTGGGAACAGCACAGCCGTTCTCCCACCGAAGGCGGTCAACGACTTCACCTGGAGTGTTTTTATACTTGCATACCCGGTATACAAGAATTTGTATGGGTAATCACATGATTTCGAAGCAAACACGAGTAAATTTTTTCAAAGACAAACAAAAATCGGGCGAATGCAATTTGCAGTCTTCAAAATTGTTAACTTATTACAAATTGCACGCGAAAAATCATGTGATCACGTATTAATAATATACTTGAACAAAATCGAGATGGTTAAGCAGAAGCAACGCACGCTTACCACGCAATCACGCGAAAATTGTGCCATAAATTGCGCCACCCAAGGCTCGCATTGGATTGCCCATCTCTCTGACCGTTTGCTCATTGACCAGTTTTTCTGTGGATTATTCTGCGGATTCAAGCCGATTTTCATTTTATTATCGTTCGAAACCAATGCTTTGTTTATGAATTTTTTTCACTGAGTTACCTCTTTTCTGCACTATTTTAACTGAAGTAACTCAAGTAAATTAAGGCATGGGCCCCAAGCTGGCCCCAAATTATTGCACAAAAAGTAAGGGGGTGGTCTAAGTTCTGAAGGTTTAGTAATAACAACCTAAGACTTCCGCAGCCTAATAACGTCACAAAAGTCCTTATATTGATGTGGATGACGTATGCAAATGAAGTCACGTGACTTTTCACAGCCACTCAACTCATGCTATGCTAATGTTTATTTTACTTCGCTACTATTAAATAAGTCAAAATGGTAAAAGAAAACGTTCTGTGCTTGGCCTTTGTTAAATATGTCTAGTTTTTTAAGTATACAGGATTTTGTACTAATGCCCAGTCCCCTACGAAAAGTGATCTCTTTCTTCGGACATTTATTTAAAATTATATTGAACTGTCCAAGCACAGAAACGATGTACCCAGTAGTTTTAATATCGTAAAGGTAAATCCAGCCACCAGAAAATGATAAAGAGTGTTGCCGCTTAGCTGAGCAGATTTCTGTCCTAAAAGTAACTTTAGCATGTCACGTGATAATATATCATCCGATATAGCAGTTAAGGTTTCACATCTTATTGCTGCTAACGATGTCCCAAAGTTATCTCGTGTGATAGAAAATGGATGAATAGCTAGACCATCCCCTAACTTATTTTCATAAAATAGATCCATGGCCAGGACTGTAATGTTATAGCAGTCCACAGGTAGACCACTAATTGGGGACGCTATTGACGTCCAAAAAATCCCATAACGTACTGTTGCAAATGTGGGAATGACAAAATCGGCGTTTCTTAAATTATAGTTTAGTTGGAGGTCTTTAAAATAAGTTGAGTATGTTGTCAGGTATCAAATTATTTTTTAACTTTATATATTAAAATGGTAATATCCTGAAGCCTTTTATTATTAAGATAGTCATTTGGCTCGAGCCAATAAACCATTGTAAGATGTACTCCAGTTACAGTATACAGCTCTGAGGCCTCTCTCATTGACACGTTATATTTTTCTCTTATCTGAAGCCTTACAAAAATGCAGCGATAAACTACAGTATGTTAGGTGAAGTAAAATACAGTCAAACCTGTGTAAAACGGCAATGTTTATAGCGGTCACCTTGTAAATTACAGTCACCAAACAGCTTCCCGAAAATAGTGTCTTATAGTTACTGTAAATTTGACCTGTCTACAGCAGTCACCTGTGTATAACGGACACGGTAACCCTTCAGACTTTCCGAACCCACAATTTCATTATTATATGGCTGCATATAATGGTCACCAAATTGGATAACGATTAGATAATCAAGACAAGATTATTCGACTGCTCACTCAATACAAGTACTAATACGACATGTCATCGCCTGGGTCCAACACATGCTGGCGATAGTTGAACAAAGTCTCTTGTGCCACTGATTTCCTACTCTCGGCAGCGGGTTGTTTACTTAAAGGTTTTCCTTGGGAAAAATTGTTGCTAATGTCAAATGTAAAAGTTTTGTCGGACCTATTATGTATGATCATGACTTGATATTTGCTTGGATTACATTCCAAAAGATTGTCATCATACTACTTAGATGTAAGTTCTCCATCACTATTGATGTTACTCATAACCTGTTCTGGATTTAGTGAACTACAATGCAATTGATGATCATCTTTCTGATGCACATTCCAAAGCATTGGTCCAAATGAATATCCTTGGGGACATCCCCTGTAAGTACCTACCTTGGTACCTGTTTTGTTTCCCACTCTGGTTATTCAGTGTATCCATATGGATAGTTAAGTAGAGGGGAGTGGTTATGAAACCCGACAAATTTATTTATTGTATGTTTTTTTTTCTCTTTTTTGACTTGTCCGTGCACAAAACACAATAGTTTTTACTCCCTACTGAGGAACTAACCAATAGAGACGTGTTGGTTACGTAATTCATGCATAGTGTATGAGCGCAAAACAAAAGATTGTACACGGTCATGGACTTTCCAATCTAAATCTTCGCATCTTTGTTTGCTCCTTTGATGTTTGCCGAGCTTCAAAACCAGTCCCCTCTATTAACAATGGTGTTTTTTTGCAATCAGAAAACCTAATTGTTCATGTTAAAAAAAAGTCCCTAAGTATTTGAGTTAATTGTTATATAAGACTACAGTTTTACATTTCTTTTACCTTCAATTATACTACTCACAAAACTGACAAAAAGGCAAACAAACAAAAAAACAGATTAAAATAAAAATTTACCTAATTAACTCTCAGGATGGGTATGTTCTTAGAATTTTGGTTAGTCTCAGCTCGTTTGATCGTTCTTATAAAAAAAGCAGCTATGATAATCGCAAAGATAATGTCATGATATTAAAAGTTGGGATAATAAACTCTTTAAAGTTATATTTTTGTGCGTAATGTTTTTCGAGAAAGACGTCAGCCAAAATGTAAAATAAAATGACGTTCTGCATGGTAAAATAGATGCTACATCCGGAATAAGCTGAAAATCTTCATTAAGGATGATTTCATTTGCATCTTCCTGTTAAATAGGGCAATATCTTTAAACGGACATCTGCTCCAGGAAAAAAAATGTTCGTAGAATAAAGCTCAGCTGATCAAGAAGAAGGAGAGGCAAGGTTTGACAGAGCCTCTCACAGAACCTAGCAAAATGTTTGCAATGAGCTTACTTTCTTATGCATATTCAGTTTTCGACGTGTCCTTAAAAAAGTTGATAATATGCAAATTTTCCTCAATATTACATCAACCTCAACGCACATTTATTTTAATATTGACAATCATTTTAACGTTAGTTCTCCTGAATCCCGAGAGGAGTCAAGAATTCTTATTCAAAATGCTAATTTAGAAGATCATCGTTATCAACATGGCGGCTGTTCAAGGTATCGGTGACTATTGGAACATGACAAGTGATGAAGCTTTGGTTTAAGTCTGGCTCAATGTCGATAACGCTGAGCCAATCTTCACTACTGTTGCTGTTCTGGCGACGATCACGTTTCCAATAACAACGTTTGGAAATATTCTAATAGTTTTGTCAGTTTGGATGGACCCTGTTCGAAAATTTCGATCTTCTCGTTCAAACTTTATCATCTTCTCCATGGCTGTTACAGGTCTTTTGGTTGGTCTGGTTGCCTGTCCACTCGCTGCCTTTTGGGGTTGGGCCTTATTATACAAGTACACCAACGCACAATTTGTTTTTTTAAAAGATCTTTGCAACGTTTTGTAAACGTAAGTGTTGGTCACATACTTCTTCTCAGCATTGACAGATTCTTTGCTGTGGTGACTCCTCTCAGTATCGAGCCAAGGTGACGAGTAAACGAGTCTGCATCGTTTCTTTCACGTGTTGGATTTACTTTTTATTGTTTGGGTTTGTGTTCTCGTTGTTACGAAAGCATTATGCGCTAATGGGAACTCTTTATAATGTACAAATCTTCTGTATTCTCATCTGCATCCGGGTCATCAACGTTCTCACTTTGTACCGCTTTCACAAGTATTCACACAGCATCGAAGCACTGGATGACCAGCATGCAGGCGTACCTCTCCAAATGATACTCCAGAGAGAAAGGACCGTGAGCAAAGCTATTGAAATTGTCATCTCTGCATTTTTATTGTGTTTCATTCCTTGGTTTGTCGTACAGATGATATTGTACATTTGCTTTACATGCAATTTGTCGTTGTTGATGCTTGTGCATTTTATCGCTGCCGCTGTCATGTACGCGAATTCTGCAATCAATCCGTTTTTGTACGCGTGGAGACTTCCTAAATATAAACAGACATTCAAGTACATCTTAAAAAAGCGAACATATTGCGGTAGGTATGAAACAAGGGAGGCCGTGGATTACGTCCCATGATGATGCAAGGCTTTGATGGGAGTAAATCTTCAAGAGCCCGAAGAGTCAAACATTATACTAATTAACCACACTACGTTTTCTCGTCGGATTCCAGTCTTTCTCTCTTCCTCTTGGTCGGCTCCATCTCATCCAAATGAGAGGTGAGAGATGGCTTTTATTTGTGATCTCTAAAAGGAGTTAAAAAGTGCAACCGTGATCATGGTCCATCTCTAACATTGCGCAGTACGCCCATTCGACAATCAATGCATGTTTGTATGCATGGCGTTTCCTTAAAAGAAGATTTAAACTCGAAAGACAAGCCCGGGTTTAGAACAGACAAGCAGTGAATAAGTTTGAGACTTTGAAAATTCATTTTTAACACTCTAATGTGGAACCCGCGACACCTATGTGTAATTATATGTATGAAAAAACGCAGTGTTCTCTGCAAAAAAAGTAATATTCTATTTGGTGGATTTAAACTAAGATGACTTCCCCTTTTTTTTTGTTAGGAGAAACGAGTTTTTACTTGAAAATGCATAAAAGTGGTGTTAGATAGAAAGAAACAAATCTGCACAAGAAAAGTATTTTCTAGTTTAAGAGAGAGTAGCTATTCATCCAAGCAAATGTGAAAACGTTTTGAAAAAAAACATGGGTTTCAGTGTTATAAATAATCTTGCAACATAAATGTTGATAATAAACAAACACCTCAAGTAAAAGCGATTATCTTACTCTAGCCTTTTTTACTGGGTTGCCATTTGGCAATCCTGTCGAAAAATGGGTAACATTTTTCGGTTATTTCTTGTTAACTGTGTTGGAAATCGGAAAAGTTGCACAATGGGGTCTTTCCTGTCACTCCCCTTCTAAGTATTGTGTTTGTGCGTAGAGTCTTCTGCGCGTATTTTTGGTAGGTTTCAGGGGGTAGTAGAAATGCGTAGATTTTATCGGCGGTGGACACAGTAGAATATTTAATTAACCTGCAATGGCGTCGAAGTCATTTTAATGCGAATGGCTTTTTTGGTGGATCTTTAAACAAAATGTACCCTTATATGGAGTTCAAGAATGGAACGTCAATTGGATAAACAAGACAGGAGGTGAAAAATAAATATCTTTCAAGCTCTGAATTAGATATACATTGAGTACGAAAATTACCGAGGAGTAATAACACAAACCATATTATTACTACTGAGTCGTAGTACACCGGAGCTCCTATGTTACTTTTGTAAGTGTATAGTAGACTGCGTTGTTACCACTAACATAACCTAACTAGTAGTAGCTATCGCTATGTGCCAACGAGAAAGTCAATGTAACACACAGTTTGCAGATTTGTATGAAGAGTGCCATTTTTGGAACCCAATAGCAGCTGTAATTTTCAAAGTATTGCAACTCAACTTATCAAAGTTAACAATAACACAGTTATAACAATAGAAATGTAAGTAAAACCCTCGCATACTTTGTATCTAGAACAACAATGTAAGTGTCAACGCGTTTTGCAATAATATTGAAAGTACTGCTGTAATTTTTGAACGGCCTTAATTGTAACAGGAATGTACAATAATTAAGTTAGATAAAATCAATCCCATGTACAAAGTCGCGAAAGTGTTTTCAGTGTGAAACATGTCATGGCGAATCAAACTCTCTCTTGCATGAATGTTTTTTCACTTGTAGAATTTTAATCTTGCAAGATATAGCCATGAATTATATGTCAAATTGATCGTTTATTTGTGTACTTTACACCCAATATTTCCTTTGAAAATTAAATTAAATTGTTTGCAACTCAATGGTCACAAAACGGAAAACAAGCTGCTCTACCCGACTGGCACGCGGGCCGAAATTGACAAGAGCGGCCGATAAGAAAACCTACGCTGATTCAGACTTAAGCTCGTTCACTCCATATAGAACACGCTGGTTTGAAAATAAATATTAAAGAACACTCAAAGCAAGTGTACACAACACAATGGTCAGAGAAATGGAAACCTAGACACCCCTTGAGTGTACACTGGGTTGCCTTTGGCACGTGTTTGTCATCCTCAATTTTCGTACTCATTGCCAAACACCCTATCGAATTATCAGTCCGGAAACGAAACAATGTTTCTTTTTAAAATAGCTTCTTGTTTGTAAATAGTTGTTGCATCAATTAAATTTGGTCAAAAACCTAAAAATTCACCTAAATGCGTAACCTGCGAGCAGGCTCTCCGACGGACTGGGATTGGGGGTAGAATGGGAGCCTGCCTGCATGGCTTTGTATTTTGAATGTCGTGTCCAAATTTTGGACGCAAAATACTGATTGGCTGAAATTAAATAACTTGGTGACGTCACCAATGACAAGCTCCAACAACAAGAGAGCCACTTCGCTTCGCAGAAATAAGGTGATCAGAAATGCGTATGAGAAAATCGTAGAATGTTGCAATATTACCGCGATACAGTGGCTTCTCTGCTGGAAGGAAAGGAAGCTCTGTCTCTGTTATCCACAGGATTCGGGAAAAGTTTAATTTTCCAAATGTTTTTAGTAGCGGTCAAAAAAAAAAAAAACGACATCTTGTCACCGTGGTAGTTTCCTGTCCTCTACAAAAAAACTATCACTGATCAATTTTGACAGAAGCTTGGACCTTTCGGCTGCCTCAGTTGCTTATTTAAAGATAAAGGAACTCTACACGATTTTAGCAAGTATTTAGTTAAGCCGAATATGCGGCTTTCACAAATGATTGCTCGATCTCCTTTAACTCCGCAATACTCCAATACACTTAAAAACAAAATATTCCAATTTTTAAATCATTGAATTAGTGAAACGTATTTGTAATCACAGATACTCGATAAGGCTTTGAAATAAAGTGGTGTAGGTATTAGAATATCGTTTTTCAGTTTCAGTTTCAGTTTATTTGTTTTGCCATTTTACACATACCACACATTATGCAAAATAAAATGAGGCAAGGAGACACAAAAAAAGCAGTGCAGTGCAGTGCAGTGCAGTGCTGTCTAGAATTAAAAGGGGCATTATTACTGTAAGGAATGATGCTATTTATGTCGTCGACTTTGACCTCCTCGGGTCAATAGAGGCATCCAGCCTGAAAAATGAGCCAATCATAGATAAGGGCGGAGTAAGGATAGGTCTAGTTAAGGGATTGCAATCTTCGTGACTGGCGCTCTTAGCCGTTCCTTCACGGACTAAACTTGGATTATCAAGATCTTTCAGGCAAGTTATATGCTGCTTAAATTCTTTTTTCGAGGGCTTTATTCTCCCTAAACTTTTGGCATGGCTCCACCTCGGGTATTGATTCCTGGCCACTCCTTTATACGCTGTTTAAAGGACTTTATTGCCTCTCATCCCGACCTTAACGCCAATTTTCTCAAGTATGCGAAATTAAATGGCATGGTGTTGGCGGTAGAACTATTGCCGGCAAAGCCACGTACCTTTCATTTACCAATGGTTCAGTCTTTTCTGCCCCAGATTGTCATTTTACAGGTGGGATCGAACGATCTCGTACACGCTGACCCGTTGTGCTATTGAGGATTTAGTCACTTTGCTTCATAACCGCTTTCAGGTCAAACGTGTTTGCGTTTGCCAAACTGTTTATCGAGAATCGAGCCCTATGTATAATAAACGCGTTCGCGATTTAGTCAAGTACTTGAAGGTCCTGCTAGAGCCACTCCCGTACTCTTTTTATTGGAGGCACAGGGGTTTTTGGAATACCAAGGTTAGCCTTTATTTCAGCGATGGCGTTCATTTAAACTCGCGCGGCCATTATTGACTTTTTAGGAGCCTCAGAGGGGCCGTTTTAAGATGCCTACATTCCCTGCACAATGAGAGCATTTAACCAATCGCAATCTCTCATCATTGAAAAGACTTGCTATTTATTTGCTATTTGTTCGCCAGTTCCTTGTGGTTTATGTTCACCAAGCCGATGAATATATAATTTTTAATGAATCAGCCTTCAGTTGGAATTACACATTGCTGACTTTTTGGCTGCAACATTCCACGCTGTTCACAAATTCTTATATCATTTGCGGGTGTCCGCCTGATGGTACAGTGTGCCCGATGTTATATCTTATACCGGCTTTGCTTGTTTTTTATTGTGAGCTAATTACAAAAGCCATACGGGTGTAAAATCCTTTCGACCACCGAGTAGGTTAGGTGTGTCCAATGCACTCGGCTGCTGTTTTTTCTCACACCGCTATGGAATTCGGGTTTTTGTTACGTTTTTGCGCCAGCACACACGCTCTCGCTGTTGTCATTTTTTATTCAGGTCATTTTACAATACGCCCCTCTGAGGAATTTCCTGTTCCAATTCATTTATTCGATAGCCCAGCTTATGAGTTTAACCAGATGCGGGCCATCTGTTGATTCTTAATTGACTTCTAATCAGTGTGGGTAACACTTGCACTCACGCTTCCTTTTTAATTAGCTTAGTTTATCTTTCCGGTAGCTTTCTTCACCATCAGCTATGCCTCACAAGAAACCCACGCTGGGTACAAATTCTCGTCGCTCAAAGCGGTTACGTCCTTCTGAGCTCCCTGAAGTGGCTCCTACAACGCCCTCAGTGGCTTCATCTGCAACTCCTCAAGCCAATAACGACTCTGGGCTTATGCAAGTAAATGTCGAGGCTCTGGCAACTACAATTTCTGTAGCCGTCACTGAAGCCGGGAATGCTGCCCTAGCGAACCGCCGTTCCAGCAACAATGATGAGTTAACCCCACTTCCTTCTACGTCAATTGTGCACCCAAATGATCAGGCGGTGGACTACGAGGTAACGACGGTCACGGGAGTCTCAGGTACACTTGAATCTTGCACCTTGTCTGGGACCGAAGATGGGCTTTGCCAATTATTTTCCAGCATCGCCATTTCCCTGGGATCACGTGTGAGTACGAAGATCAAAGTCAAGATTTGGCAAAACGAATATGTAGACTTTGGGGCGCTGTTTGACGTTGGGCACCCGACTTAAAAGTTCTTACTTTCACTCTCGCCGGGGAATACTATTTCATCACAGAACCGTCTCCATCTAGAGCCCGTGCAGTCCTCTAAAAAGATGGAGACCATTACCCAGTGGGTAACTGCCTTTAATACTTTTGTAGCAATTTATGTAGAAAGGGGGCCCCTGGATGCTCCCAAATTAATGAAGTATTGCGAAGTAGTCTGCGATATTTCCTTTAAGTCGGGTGAGTGGCTTTTCTACGACGAACAATTTCGTTTTCTGAGGCAGTCCGCCCCTGAACAACACCCATGGGATCAAATTCACTGGAAACTATGGCTCAGGGCGATGGTGAATTCCCGCGGGAAAATACCCGCTAACCAAACCCATGACAATCAACCTCGTTCTCGTTCACACATCTTTCCCAAGGGTACTTGTTTGACATTTCATGCCGGGGAAACCTGTACTGGCTGCAATTACGAGTATATCTGCTACAAATGTGGGGCAAAACACCCCGCTAGTCATTGTTCCGCGTCCGGCAACCACACTTGCCACGGACCCCCTAAACCAGGAATATCCGGCGTTCTCAATTCTGCTCAGCTCACCGGTCACGCCCATAAGGGTGGATCGGCTTGAATTTTTGCTCCAGGATTATGTGTTTAATTTGGCTAGATATTTGGTCCATGGCTTTCGTTATGGTTTTCGCATACAATTTATTGGCAACCACGCCCCGTTCGAGTCTCCTAATCTGAAAAGCGCCCTATACAAAACCCGGATTTGGTCATGTCTAAATTGCAAAAGGAAATTGATGCTGGCAGGATTGTTGGACCTTTAACCAACGCTCTCTTTCCTGATTTTCGCTCCTTGCCTATTGGCATAGTTCCCAAAAAGACACCAAACGAGGTTTGCTTAATTCAACACTTATCCTATCCCTCGGGTTTTTCGGTTAATGACGACTGTTCTACTTTTCATTACGCCACCATAAATCAGGCAGTGAAAATTGTTCAGTGTTTGGGGGTTGGCTGCTTCATGGCAAAAACCGACATAAAATCGGCCTTTCGTATCATCCCTATATATCCTCAAGAATATTCCTTGCTTGGGATAAAATGGGTGGATAAATATTATTTCGATCGCTGCCTCCCGATGGGTTGTTCATCTCCGTGCGCCATTTTTGAAACCTTTAGCACTGCTTTGGAGTGGCTCTCATTGCAGAAATTAAGGGCATCAGCCGTCTTACACATTCTAGATGATTTTTTATTCGTGGCCCCTTCTGCAGAGAAATGCGCAGCCGATTTGGCGAATTTTCTCCGCCTGTGCGATTATCTCGGAGTGCCGATTGCTCATGAAAAGACAGTGCAGCCGAGGACCACACTTGAATTCGCGGGTATTACTCTTGACTCTATTTCTCAAGAGTCTAGATTACCGCCTGATAAGCTTCAAAAATATCGCACGTTGCTTCATCAATTTCACAAACGTCGAACAGTTACCCTTCGGGAGCTTCCGTCCCTTATCGGTCTTTTAAACTTTGCGTGTTCTGTCGTAGTTCCAGGCCACGCTTTCGTACGTCGCCTTATTGACCTTACCAAAGGTATCAAAAAAGCAGGCATGACATCAAGCTAGGGCTTATCATATGGCACTCTTGCGCTCTTTGATTCTTTGTTGCCTAAGGCACAATATTTTCTTTAAAGCAAGTCATGTGCCTGGTCTTCAAAACAGCAGACCCCTTTCCCACTCTGGTCCCGACGAACCTTCTACCGGAGAGTTGGTCGCTAATTTGAGGGATCTTCTCAGTTCGGCATTAAAACCGGGCTCTCGCAAACTTTATGAACGGGCTTGGGCTGTTTTTCAAGATTTGCCTCACCATTTTTATAAAACTTCAAGCCCCCAACTTCCTTTGAGTCCCAACATGCCGGCTCTGTTTATCTCTTATCTATCGACCCGCCAATTGGCGCCGTCAACTATAGCTTCGTACATCTTCGCACTCAGTTACGTACACAAGCTTAAACGTTTTTCCGACCCCACGAAATCTTTTGTTATTCCAAAGCTGTTGACGGCGGTGAGCCGCCGTCGCAAGAGTGATATTCGTCTGCCAATCTCCCGCCCGGACTTGCACGAACCTTTAAGGGATCTTCGATTCACCAACTCTTCGGCTTTTCAAAGAACTCTCTACAGAGCTATGTTCTTTTTAGCCTTTTATGGGTTTTTCCGCATCGGCGAACTAGCAGCCAATAGTGCTAAGTCAGTTTCCACCGTTTTTCAATTTAGCGCGTTGCGATTTTTAATTTCCGACGGCACAGCTCATTTCCTCAAGCTGGTAATTTCCGAATACAAACACAACGTCAACAACCGCCATTTTGAGATATTAATATCACGAGAAGACTGCCCCGCGCAGTTTTCCCCCTTGCACGCCATTGTAGATTATCTCGTACTGAGGGGAAATCGCCCCGGCCCGCTTTTCTGTCATTTAAATTTGGCACCGATTACGGCCGATCAATTCAATACTGAGTTGCAACGTTGCTTGTCATTCTGTGGCCTTGATACCCGTCGGTACAAAGGTCACAGTTTTCGAATCGGAGCTGCATCGCCTGCGGCTGAAAAAAGATTCTCTGTATCACAAATTCGCACTCTTGGCTGCTGGAAGTCTGATGCCTTTAAGGTTTACATCCGCCCAGAGCGTTTGCTTGCAAATTAAGTTCGTAGTTAGTAGCTCTATTGCTGAATCTATCATTTATACGCCTTACGTAGTTCACGCGTTGGCTGCTACGTGCCCTGTAAAATTACCCTGGGGCTTAATATAATTATCACATCCGTCTTAGCAGTCAATCATCGTTAGCCTTTCATTGGCGCATTGGTAGTTCATGCATGGGCTCCTGCTTCCAGCGGGTCATTACATTTAATTGTTCTCTTCCGCAGTGACTTTTCAGTGGTACATCTGTTTTCTCTGCCATTATCATTTTTCCCTCTTTGGTTGGCAATGTTATGGTTCAGTCATGGGCTGCTGTATACGTGCCATTTAATTGTACTTTTCTATTTTCTCTTTTCTCCTATAATTTTTTAATTTTATAGTGCGATTTCGCTAATACACTCTCGCATGCGGCTGTACGTCAGACATGGGCTGCTCCGGCTGTGCGCACATTAGCTATTCGCGTTAACAAGTATCGTCGTGCTCTTTGCGTGGTCTTGGTGGGGCTGCCACATTTCTGTGGCCTTGGCGTTTTTTCTCGCCCCACCTTTGCTGAACATGGCTTTAATTTACTGCGGTTTTTATTTATTTCGTTGATGATATAATAAATAGCCACGTTGGTGGCCGAATAACGCCAACATGTTTGTTGTTGTCTTTTTTGAGGTTTCCATGTCTCAGCAAACTTAGTGCGACCACTTGAAAAGTGTACGGCTTGCTCTACTTAGCAATATTTTATATCAAGGCCGGAGAAAAGTGTCGACATAAAGTATAATGTAGTAGTTGTAATGCCTGTATTCCATTAAAATCACAAAAGATAACTCCGCCTCGCTCTACCAAAATGTGGCGGCAGTTGTGGTCGACGAGTCACACACAGTGGAGATGCGGATAGGGAAAAAGCCCAATTGCCGTTGTTTTAAGTTTCTGTGCTACAAGCAATTGCAAAAAGGTTGAGACACTGAATGGAAAATCCACCACTTCTTCCTAAAACCCCTCTTCTAGTTCATACGAAAAGGCTGAACGCCCCTCCCTCCCCCCTCCCCTTTTTCAATGTTGATACCCTTTAGTCTGAGTGCCAAGTGGAAATGGAAACAACTTTGCTTGCGGGAAAGGGGGGTTGGAGAGGCGCTGACTTGAATGACACGCATTGTAAGGTTATCAACAGTGAGTGTATCAGCTCTTTTTGCAACTGCTTGTAGATATTTCCCTCACGAACGAAACACATTTTGCGTGGAGATGGACTTCGACGAATTACCGGTACAGAATATTCAGCTACGCTTTACAGCATCTGCAGTAGTTGTTAGGAAATTCTGTCGAAGGCTTACTTCCTTTGTAATTTTTGGGAGTTTCTGCTTTCCAGCTTTTTGCTACTGCTTCTCTCGATGGTTGTCGCGTGTAATTCATCATTGCGAGTAAACGGAACAGTCAATAGGTCCAGCAAAGGTATTGATGGAAAGCAGAAAAATGGAGCTTGAACTGGAATAGGCGTTACGGCGTTCTAGTTGGGTTCTAATTGATAAAAATGAACGTGAAAATTAGTGCAAATTACCCATTTTTATTTATAACGTTACATACGCTGCTTTGTCGAGTAAGCGCGGACAAAGTTTTTTCTCAATGATTTTGCTGATTTCATCGGTCGAAAGTTTCCCAAAATGTTTAGGTGAGGTGCAAAGAGTCATTTCAAATTATTTATCCAAGATAATTGTCCAGTACTGAACTATTTCAAAGCACGTAGGGTGTTGAATAGTGCAGGTGAAAATTATTTACAATACCGGTTCGCAGTTGCCATATTATAAATCCGAATGAGAACGTTTTCAATTTAGTAGAACGCGAGTTTCAGCGCCAAGCGATACAGAATAGCGACGAGACTTATCAACAGGTTGCTGAAATAGTGTAATGTACACTTTACGCCATGAGCGGTGACACTGGTATTACTCATGCGCAGTAAGCGCATGAGGTATAAAATGCCCTCCGTTTCTTGTTTTCCGTGTCACATTAGTGTATGGAAATTTATGCTTGCATACATTTACACACATGACTGTAACTTTACGTGGGGCGGGGGGTAGGGGATTATGCAAACAATTAATAGCTGCTAAAAAATGTATTGTTGAGTCAGAAAAATTAATAGAAAGATTTGAAAAGAAGATTAGAGTCTTAAAATGTATGTATGCTTGGAATATCAGACCATTTTGCATGACAAAATAAACAGTGTGTGTTTGAAGAAATCAACCATCCCTCTCATGTTTCAAGCCCTAAAGTACACTTGCCACAATCCCACCACACGAGAATCCCGGGAGAAAATGTTTTGGCGAGCGAAGCGTGATTTTTCGGACGCGAATCTACACGAGACGAAGGACTTTTGAAAGTCTAGCCCTTAAGATGTGTCATTTTCTCTTGGATGTGCATGGTCGCGCCGGAATCATCGCATCTTGACTGTTCAAACTTTGTGATTGTAGTCACGGTCGTACGGATCGAGCTGTTAGAATAAGTCTTTTTCGATTGTGGAGCCAAAGGTAAGTTGTTGACATTAAAGACAAAATTATATATATTTTCTCTAATTTGTTTTACAAATAAACACTTTGCACGAGAGCGGGGATCGACATAAAGGTCATTCAAACTGATCTCCATCAACATGCCGGTCATCTCAGCTCCTAGTGATCTTTGAGAACCTTAGAGCAGCTTTGAGCGAAACTGAGAATACCTGAGAAAAACTGATCCGACTTTTAGCAATCTGAACTGTTCTTAGAACTACTGTTATTGTCAGTATGGGCATGCGACGAAGTCAAAATGGGGAATTCTTTCAACAATACAGACTAGTCGTTGATATGCATTCTGTTTATTTGGTGGCAAAGGAATTTAGAGGATGCTTCAAGGGGAAATTCTGGTTTTCTGTCTTACTTTTGTTTTACTTAGAGGCCATTTATTTGCCAGTATTGAAAAGTTTGATTCACTTTATGAAATGTAACAAATTAATCATCTGTGGCTTTACAAAGATCTATTTGTATCGCTTTTACATTCCTGAGTTAATTCGACTCGCAAAGGACGTACAAACAACCCAGGTCCAGGAATGATCCAACTAAAACTATTGGCGCACCATACAGTCAAGGTAATGTTGAAGTATTTGGTACGGCAAATGCAGGCACACAACGTGTGGCAATGCCTCTGTCGGCACTTGTTTAAAATGTCAGGAATCCAATAACCTGTTCAGCTGACTTGGTTCAAATTATAAGCATTGGGAATAATATGTATTCAGCTTTGTCACAATCATGCAAACAGGGACTCCTATTTTTGACAGATTTGACTGTTATGGTTATAACAAGCTACATTAATTATCAGTTGACATACAGTGACAGAGTGGTTTGCTAAATAGTGCACTTCCTATAATTTCAGACTTTCCTTATGTTATATCAATGTTAGCTGCCTTTGATTCTTTCCTCATGGATAATTATCATGCATATATTTTATCACTTGAACTTTAAACAGTAACAATATACTGTCTGCCTAGTGGGAGGTGTTATATCAATGTTATATCAATGTTAGCTGCCTTTAATTCTTTGCTCATGCATGGATAATTATCATGCATATATTTTAACACTTGAACTTTACACAGTAGCAATATATTGTCAGCCTAATGGGAGGTGTAAAATGTTTTACTCTCATGGCAGAGATTTATTAGGTATGGGACCCATTTGCAACATGTACTTCAATTGAAATAGATTCATTAATGAATTTGGTACAACATTTTCAGAATATATGTGCACAAACATCTGTTACTTATGAGATTAAACTGTGTTAACATTATTGAAATGCAAAGCAACAGTGGAAGCATTGTTCATTCATTATATGTTATGTTCGAAACCAAAATTTTTACACCCTAGGAGCACTTAAATGATGTTTATCTTTGCTCTTGCAAAGAATGTTCTGCTGTGTCATTTTATTCTATTTGTTTTTCCACCCCAAAAGTCTTGTAACTATTGCACCTCTCAAACAGTTGATAGTATCATTGAGAATGGAAGAGTAATTTATCAGAAATGTTACTCCAGCAAAATATGTTTTTATTTCTGATTTTCTAAAGAAATTAGACGTAGGGTGCTGGCCATGTAAGAGTTATTCATACAGCAAGATGTCGGGGAAATTTATCTTGTAATGTGGTTCCCAGTAAACAACAGCTTAAAACTGCCATTTTGGATAATAAGGAAAGCAGCACAGGCTTTTTGATGTGAATTTCTAGCTACTGCATTAGTTGTGTTTTCCAGTGGTATGCAAAGCAAAAGATGAGTTACGACGTTTTTGTATACAATAGTTCTGAACCAAAAAATGTAACAAAAGTATTTTCAAATGTAGATTCTGTTACTGATCTCTTTTGTTCTATTATTCAAAGTAAATTTAATCGTTTTGAAACAAACTATGAGGCTTCATTTCTTAGATGTTTATGTGAATTATAAAATATAGAAAGGAAACAAATAATAAGAAAGCATAAATCTACTTCAAAAATTGCAGCAAACTGGAAGAAAGAGGAGAGAAATTTACAGCCCAATGGACCCAGAGAAAAAATAAGAGCTTCCTTCAAATTGTTTTGAAAAGTAGAGGTCTATGGACCCATCGAAAAAAAACAGACTCTTCAAATAAATATGAAAAGTATAGGTCAATGAACTTACACGATAAAGAGCAACTTCTCTCAAATAGATTCTTGTAACACCTATATACCTTTTTTTGTGGTGTACAATAAAGTTATTATTATTATTATTAAACTGTCAACAAAAGTACAAATAACCTGGCAGCGCATGAGTATAGGCTACTCAGAGCCTCCTGTTTATAATATAATCTCTTCAATGAACAAGCGCTCAAAGGCTTAAAATTCACGATAATGGTCAGGGAACGAAATGCTTAAAAGCTGTTATTCCGTGTAACAGATATAAATCTCTACAATAAAAGTAAAGGACGGTTGAAAACAAAGAAATAAACAGGTTACGGAATGATAAGCTTGTCAGTCTTTTATTAACTTATTAATACGCCACCATGTCAACGCGAACATCGTAACATGCACAAATAAATTTTCGTCCAAAAAAATGCAACCTTTTCCCTTTTTGACATGCAATACATGCAAATGGCGAGAAAAACAACCTGAGATAGACTTTTCATGATTACATAAGCAACAGGCAGTTAAAAGAAGTTTTCGCAACGGTCTACACTCGAAAAACATTAAGAAGTAGATAAGATTTCATTAATTCTACTGTAGACCGTAGACCGTTGACCGATGACGCAACCATTGCATTACCCGTGCCTCACGCCATAACCAGTAACAGAAAACCGTTAACTTATTCTAAAAGAAAACTCGCGAAACATTTTTCACATTTTCGAATCTCCTGTAAAACTTAGTGTTCAAGGATTTCAACCTACTGAAATACATTAGCTTACTATTGACTGAACAGACACGCGTTCGTATGAAATTCGATCCTGCCTTACGGCTAACTAAAAACTACAGACTGTCACTGGAAATATTTTCAAATTAAAAACGGATTCCACTGCAAATTGCAGTGAAAGAATAAATTTCCGCAAAGAAGTTCGTACTGTTATCACACAGCAGAAGAAACACAACACTCATTTCCCTGCGTACCATTTACGTAAACAAAACGTGATCGGTACAATCTACGCACGCTTTAACGTGTGCGCTCTGATTTCAACTAAGACTTCTTACAACGTATTGACACTTTCAACACTACCTTTGACATCAAACCAACCCAAAACTGTGTTTTTTGCCGTCAGAAAATGTGTTAATGACTACCTGAAGCGTGCAAGAGGTATACACCCAATTTTGTCCTAAATGATTGCCAATTATAGCACTTTCAGCACACCTAAAAAAACACACTTTCAAACACCATTCCTCACTACGCAAACCTACCTGAACTAAACAAAGTTCTCTTCAAAGTTTACAATACAACTGTCATATATGCAAGGTCTCGCCCCAAAAAATAAATAGACAACCCGGCAATACGCAGGTAAAACAACTAGACAAGCAATTGCAAAAAGGTTGAGACACTGAATGGAAAATCCACCACTTCTTCCTAAAACCCCTCTTCTAGTTCATACGAAAAGGCTGAACGCCCCTCCCTCCCCCCTCCCCTTTTTCAATGTTGATACCCTTTAGTCTGAGTGCCAAGTGGAAATGGAAACAACTTTGCTTGGGGTAAAGGGGAGATGGAGATGCGCTGACTTGAATGACACGCATTGTACGGTTATCAACAGTGAGTGTCTCAACTCTTTTTGCAACTGCTTGTAGATATTTCCCTGACGAACGAAACATATTTTGCGTGGAGATGGAATTCGACGAATTACCGGTACAGAATATTCAGCTACGCTTTACAGCATCTGCAGTAGTTGTTAGGAAATTCTGTCGAAGGCTTCCTTCCTTTATAATTTTTGGGGAGATTCTGCTTCCAGCAATTTGAAATACACATCACGTGGCGTACTCTTTATGTCACTGTTTACTTCGGGTGTGCGCTGATTGGCTATTTTTTGACAGCTCGCTCAGCGTGACATCAGGAGGCGGCATCAAGTTCAAAATTCAGAGGGATGCGTACAGGCTCTCTTTCTGTCACGTCGCAGAGAGAGAGAGCATGCTCGCAGGCTACTAAATGCGCCGTAGATGGGTATAAAAGAATATTGTTGGTTTCCCAAATTAACCTCGTTTTACACCAGAATAACTAAACAGCAAGAAATCTTGTCATCGTTATGAAAACTGCTTCCGTATCAAATTTCAACCCACGTATGCAAATTAGTTCATACTTACACAACACGATGAAGGCACAGAGGCAGAAAAAATCTCACAAAACCTTTTCAAATGTATTTGCTATTAGAGGCAAGAAAACCTTCTTATTTCATTCAGTGCGTGCATTTTCTGTCAACTCTATTGTTACTTTATAGTTAATAATAAGTAAACTCCAATTTTGTATTAATCGCCAATTCTGAAGATGTCTGCAGAAGCATACGAAACGTCAAAAAAAAGATAATTTGGAATGATGCGTTTGTTCTGATGTTTGTCACCGCTGTTTGTTTATAGTGTCTGATAAAACTGAGTTGGCCAAAGAAAAAGAGTACTAGATACGTTTCGTTTGTGAGGAAAAAAAGCTAAGTAGTGTTTCAGTTCCTGACTGAGAAGCTCTGGGGATGATGAGCAATGTGTCGCATTTGAGCTCGATCCCCTGGCCTTCTTCTTCCGTGGTAGGAGTTACCAGGAGTACCTATTGGATTCCTGGGCTTTTTTGTTTGTTATTTTCGAATTTGCCCAAGCAGCACTACTCCTGGGAAAATCCAGTTTCTGCGTCTTCAATACCACCCAACTCAATGCCCTCTGTTTTTGTGTAACAGGTACCACAGGCAACCCAGTTTACGCTCACGGAGCGTCTAGTTCCTTGAATAGTGGAGCACAAAATAGACACAAAGCTTTCTTTCAAAAATTCTTGACTGTCAATAATTAGTCACAGTTCTAATTATATTTTCTACCTAAAAAATTGTGCACAGTTGAGTGAAAATGAATATAAATTGCCAGACAACTGAATGAACACAGATGCATTCAAGATGTTTGATTCCTTCAATGAGTTTGTTAAACACATATCCAACCAGACAAATTTAGTACAGAATTTGCTATTTGGTTTCAGTGTTAAACATAACACCACAGTTAGGAAAATATTTGTGTTCGACGAAGGTGAACGCAGTACATAATCCTGGGTTCCTGTGGTTTCAAGGGTAACCTGTTTTGAGATTTTTCGTTGACCGTCTGCATTTTCTGGACCATTTTGGATGACGTCACACGTCAGATGCACAAAGAATATGGCGCACCTTGTGGTATTCGCAGTACAGTCCAACTGTGACGAAGTTTCTAGAACTTAATGGAAGATCTAGTATAGCGTTTATATTAAGTCAGATTAGAAACTTTTGTTATCTCTCATCATGACCTACCAGAATGTTCTTCCATTAGTGAGCTTTAGCAACGACCACGGTGACGGCAACGACAACGTCTCAAATTTGCATGTTTAGTAGGAAAAAACAATAGCTTTGCACACTCTTCACGTGCGTTTTTCATTTTTGTCCATTTCTTTGCCGTCGTCAGAAAGACAACAACATAAAATACAAAATTTGAGGTTTTATGTAGGACACCGGCACTTGAGGATGAATTTTCATTTTCTCCCTTAAATTAAGCTTGACTTATATCAGTTTCATTCTTCAGGGACTGCCACACAATTGTGGCAGCTTGGAAAAGTCTCGCAGTGATTACAATGATGTGATGATGTTCTCGTTGCCTTTCCCGTCGTCGTTGCTAAAGCTCGCTATTGTCAAAAATAGAACATATTGTAATCATATCGTATATAAGACCAAAGAGGGTGTCTGTTTAAGTTAGTTATAGTTGCAGTTCTTTGACATCCAAATCAAGTATTTTGGTTTATCTCGCCTCATCCTTCTTATAAAAAAGCACCTATGGTAAAAGGACGATAAAGTGTTTAATGTTACAGCGGAGCTCAGCGGCGCGAAGCACCATGGGTAAGATTTTTTTGGGAAATCTAACCATGCAAGAAATTTTGGTTATGACATCACGTACGTCTGCCCGTCCGCCAGTAGAGACTGTTGGGGTGGAAGTGGGGAGGCACGAGAACCTCTGGGGACGGGAGTGTTCAGGCAATTTTCCTTGGCAAGAAATCACGTAGCAGCGTTGCATTTGCCAACCCGCGTTTTTCTGGCAAGAAATCATATTAGTGACAAGCAACGGGGTAAAGATCAGGAAAACTGAAGAAAAGTGAAAGAGCATGAAAGAAGAGGCGACGAAATTTGAGAAATTTAAGCGAAGAAAGCCTCGAGAGAAGCCAAGGAAGGAGAAGAAGAGAAAATTTCAATGAAGAAAACCACAAAGCTGAGAGAAATGGAACGATAGGCAAAACACATATTTGAACGGTTAGCTTTCAGGTAACGTTTTCCTTGCCTCGCTCCCTCGCATATTTTGTAAAACTCGCTAAGAAAGGTTTGCAATTCGGTTTTGAGAGAGATTCTAGCATATTTCAACAATCACATTAATAGTTTTTTGTGTGAAATGGATGTCCAGTCGTGAGCTGCTTTGTTTGACTGTGAAATTGCAGTCGAGTAACTTATTAAGCGAATTCACTACTCTGTAGCCTCACTTTTTAATTAGCAAGATTTTTGCTGTTGTTCTAAACAGAAGAGAGAGGGTGTAAAGATTAGAAGTCAGACGGAAAATGTTGTGAAAGAGATTACTGTGCATGTAATTTCAGCTTTAGTTCTTGATTAAAATTGTTGGTTATTGTTTGCAAGGCTTGTTTGTTTACTGCTATCAGTTCAGAGGTGTTTGAACACTGCAAATTGTATACACTAATGGCGATTAATTTTGTACTTTATGCAGGGGCATAATTATTTCCATATGCACCATATTGCTTTCTGGGGTTAGAAACGGGAGCTCAGATTTTAGGCTTGGCTAAATGTATATAATATTGTGTGCGTGATGGTCTCCGAGAAAGAAATCAGTCAAAATGTACACTAAAATTACGTGCTTCATGGTAAAACAGATGCTACATCCGGAATAACCTGAAAATCTCCATTAAGGATGATTTCATTTGCACCTTCCTGTTAAATAGCGCAATATGGGACATCTGCTCTAGAAAAAGAACTAAATTGTCCGCAGAAAAAAGCTCAGCTAGTCAAGAAGAAGATAAGGGAAGGTTTGACAGAGCCTCTCACAGAACCTGGCAAAATGCTTGCAATGAGCTTACTATCTTATGTCATTTTCAGTTTTTGACGTGTCCTTAAAACGGTAGATAATATGCAAATAGTCTTCAACATTACACGTGAATTTCCATTAACGGTTATTTTAATATTGACAATCATGCCGAGAAGAATTAAGAATTCTTATTTCGTTTAAGACAACATGGCGGCTGTTCGAGGTATCGTTGACTATTGGAACATGACAAGTGATGAAGCTTTGGTTCAAGTTTGGCTCAATGTCGATAAAGCTGAGACAATCTTCACTACTGTTGCTGTTCTGGCGACGATCACGTCTCCAATAACAACGTTTGGAAATTT
>NC_090889.1:42661541-42674041 GCF_036669925.1 Montipora capricornis
CAATGAGAGCGACATCTTGTCACCGTGGTAGTTTCCTGTCCTCTACAAAAAACTATCACTGATCAATTTTGACAGGAGCTTGGACCTTTCGGCTGCCTCAGCTGCTTATTTAACGATAAAGAAACTCTACACAATTTCAGCAAGTATTTAGTAAAGCCGAACATGCGGCTTTCACAAATGATTGCTCGATCTCCTTTAATTCCGCAATACTCCAATACACTTAAAAACAAAATATTCCAATTTTTAAATCATTGAATTAGTGAAACGTATTTTTAATCACAAACACTCGATAAGGCTTTGAAATAAAGTGGTGTAGGTATTAGAATATCTTTTTTATCTGTCTAGAACTAAAAGGGGCATTATTGCTGTAAGGAATGATGCTATTTATGTCGTCGACTTTGACCTCCTCGGGTCAATAGATGCATTCAGCCAGAAAAATGAGCCAATCATAGATAAGGGCGGAGTAAGGATAGGTATAGTTAAGAGATTGCGATTTTCGTGACTGGCGCTCTTAGCTGTTCCTTCACGGCCTAAACTTGGATTATCAAGGTTTTTCAGGCAAGTTGTATGCTGCTTAAGTTCTTTGTTCGTGGGCTTTATTCTCCCTAAACGTTTGGCATGGCTCCACCTCGGGTATTGATTCTTGGTCACGCCTTTATACGCCGTTTAAAGGACTTTATTGCATCTCATCCCGACCTTAACGCCAACTTTCTCAAGCCTGCGAAATTAAATGGCATGGTGTTGGCGATAGAAGTATTGCCGGCAAAGGCACGTGCCTTTGATTTACCAATGGTTGAGTCTTTTCTGCCCCAGATTGTCTTTTTGCGGGTGGGATCGAACGATCTCGTACACGCTGACCCGTTGTCGATAGCTTGTGCTATTGAGGATTTAGTCACTTTGCTTCATGACCGCTTTCAGGTCAAACGTGTTTGCGTTTGCCAAACTGTTTATCGAGAATCGAGCCCTATGCATAATAAACGCGTTCGCGATTTAGTGAAGTACTTGAAGGTCCTGCTAGAGCCACTCCCGTAATCTTTTTATTGGAGGCACAGGGGTTTTTGTAATACCAAGGTTAGCCTTTATTCCGGCGATGGAGTTCATTTAAACTCGCGCGGCCATCATCGACTTTTTAGGAGCCTTAGAGGGGCCGTTTTAAGATGTCTACATTCCCTACACAATGAGAGCATTTAACCAATCGCAATCTCTCATCATTGAAAAGATTTGCTATTTATTTGCTATTTGTTCGCCAGTTCCTTGCGGTTTATGTTCACCAAGCGGATGAATATATCATTTTTAATGAATCAGCCTTCAGTTGGAATTACACGTTGCTGACTTTTTGGCTGCAACATTCCACGCTGTTCACAACTTCTTGTATCATGTGCGGATGTCCGCCAGATGGCACAGTGTGCCCGATGTTAATTCTTATACCGGCTTTGCTTGTCTTTTATTGTGAGCTAATTACAAAAGCCATACGGGTGTAAAATCCTTTCGACCACCGAGTAGGTTAGGTGTGTCCAATGCTCTCGGCTGCTGTTTTTTCTCGCACCGCTATGGAACTCGGCTTTTTGTTACGTTTTTGCGCTAGCACACACGCTCTCGCTGTTGTCATTTTTTATTCAGGTCATTTTACAATAAGGTCATTTTAGGTCATTTTACAATGAGGAATTTCCTGCTCCGATTCATTTTTCCGATAGCTCAGCTTATCAGTTTAACCAGATGCGGGCCATCTGTTGATTCTTAATTGACTTCTAATCAGTGTGGGTAACACGTGCACTCGCGCTTCCTTTTTAATCAGCTTAGTTTATCTTTCTGGTAGCTTTTTTCACCATCAGCTATGCCTCCCAAGAAACCCGTGTTGGGTACAAATTCTCGTCACTCTAAGCGGTTACATCCTTCTGAGCCCCCTGAAGTGGCTCCTACAACGCCCTCAGTGGCTTCATCTGCAACTCCTCAAGCCAATAACGACTCTGGGGTTATGCAAGCGAATGTCGAGGCTCTGGCAACTACAATTTCTGTAGCCGTCACTGAAGCTGTGAATGCTGCCCTAGCGAATCGCCGTTCCAGCAGAGTTAACCCCAGTTCCTTCCACGTCAATTGTGCATCCAAATGATCAGGCGGTGGACCACGAGGTAACGGCGGTCACGGGAGTCCCAGGTACGCTTGAATCTTGTACCCTGTCTGGGACCGAAGATGGGCCCCGCCAATTATTTACCAGCATCTCCATTTCCCTGGGATCACGCGTGAGTGCTAAGATCAAAGCCAAGATTTGGCAAAACGAATATATAGACTTTGGAGCGCCGTTAGACGTAGGGCCCCCGACTGAAAAGTTCGCACTATCACTCTCGCCGGGGAATACTATTTCCTCACAGAACCGTCTCCATCTAGAGCTCGTGCAGTCCATTAAAAAGGTGCAGACCATTACCCAGTGGGTAACTGCCTTCAATACTTTTGTAGCTTTTTATGTAGAAAGGGTGCCCCTGGATGCTCCAAAATTTATGAAGTATTGTGAAGTAGTCCGCGATATTGCCTTTAAGTCGGGTGAGTGGCTTTTCCACGACGAGCAATTTCGCAGTCCGCCCCTGAACAACACCCATGGGATCAAATTCACTGGAAACTATGGCTCAGGGCGATGGTGAATTCCCGCGGGAAAATACCCGCTAACCAAACCCATGACAATCGACCCCGTTCTCGTTCACGCACCTTTCCCAAGGGTACTTGTGGGACATTTTATGCCGGTAAAACCTGTAGTGGCTGCAATTACGAGCCTATCTGCTACAAATGCGAGGCAAAACACCCCGCTAGTCACTGTTCCGCGTCCGGCAACCACACTCGCCACGGAACCCCTAAATCAGGAATATCTGGCGTCCTCAATTCTGCTCAGCTCACCGGTCACGCCCGTAAAAATTTTTGCTCCAGGATTGTGTCTAATTTGGCTAGATATTTGGTCCACGGCTTTCGTTATGGTTTTTGCATACAGTTTATTGGCAACCGCGCCCCGTTCGAGTCTCCTAGTCTGAAAAGCGCCCTATACGGTCATGTCTAAATTGCAAAAGGAAATTGATGCTGGCAGGATTGTTGGACCTTTAACCAACGCTCCCTCTCCTGATTTTCGCTCCTCGCCCATTGGTATAGATCCCAAAAAGACACCAAACGAGGCTCGCTTAATTCAACACTTATCCTATCCCTCGGGTTTTTCGGTTAATGATAACATTCCCGACGACTGTTCTACTGTTCATTACTTCACAATAAATCAGGCAGTAAAAATTGTTCAGCATTTGGGGGTTGGCTGCTTCATGGCAAAAACCGACATAAAATCGGCCTTTCGTATCATCCCTATACACCCTCAAGACTATTCCTTGCTTGAGATAAAATGGGTGGATAAATATTATTTCGATCGCTGTCTCCCGATGGGTTGTTCATCTTCATGCGCCATTTTTGAAACCTTTAGCACTGCTTTGGAGTGGCTCTCGTTGCAGAAATTAAGGGCATCAGCCGTCTTACACATTCTAGATGATTTTTTTATTCGTGACCCCTTCTGCAGAGAAATGCGAAGCCAATTTGCCGAATTTTCGCCGCCTGTGCGATTCTCTCGGAGTGCCGATTGATCATGAAAAGACAGTGCAGCCGAGGACCACACTTGAATTTGCGGGTATTACTCTTGACTCTATTTCTCAAGAGTCTAGATTACCGCCTGATAAGCTTCAAAAATGTCCCACGTTGCTTCATCAATTTCACAAACGTCGAACAGTTACCCTTCGGGAACTTCCGTCCCTTATCGGTCTTTTAAACTTTGCGTGTTCTGTCGTAGTTCCAGGTCGCGCTTTCCTACGTCGCCTTATTGACCTTACCAAAGGTATCAAAAAGGCAGGCATGACATCAAGCTGTGGCTTACTTTTTTAGACATTTTTAATGGTAGGGTGTTTTTCTTATCCGATCGCTGGGAAACATAAGCCACGCTGCAACTATTCACCGATGCAGCGGGCTCAAACGGTTATGGCGCGGTTTTTTGGTTCTCATTGGTTTTATGGCGCGTGGCCTGGATCGTGGCGTTCACTTAATATCTCTTGTCTCGAACTCTTCCCCATTACCCTTTCCGTGCATGTTTTGGGGGATCTTATGGCAAATCAGCGTGTTGTCTTTCTTACTTTACTTTTTACTCTCGCGTCCTTTGATTCTTTGTTGCCTAAGGAACAATATTTTCTTTAAAGCACGTCATGTGCCTGGTCTTCAAAACAGCAGACCCATTTCCCACTCCGGTCCCGACGAACCTTCTACCGGAGAATTGGTGGCTAATTTGAGGGATCTTCTCAGTTCGGCATTAAAACCGGGCTCTCCCGAACTTTATGAACGGGTTTGGGCTGTTTTCCAAGATTTGGCTTACCGTTTTTATAAAACTTCAAGCCCCCAACTTCCTTTGAGTCCAAACATGCCGGCTCTGTTTATCTCTTATGTATCGGCCCGCCAATTGGCGCCGTCAACTATACCTTCGTACATCTCCGCACTCAGTTACGTACACAAGCTTAAACGTTTTTCCGACCCCACGAAATCTTTTGTTATTCAAAAGCTGTTGACTGCGGTGAGCCGCCGTCGCAAGAGTGTTATTTGTCTGCCAATCTCCCGCCCGGTCTTGCACGAACTTGTAAGGTCTCTTCGATTCACCAACTCTTCGGCTTTTCAACCAACTCTCTACAGAGCTATGTTCCTTTTAGCCTTTTATGGGTTTTTCCGCATCGGCGAACTAGCAGCCAATAGTGGTAAGTCAGTTTCCACCGTTCTTCAATTTAGCGAGTTGCGATTTTTAATTTCCGACGGCACAGCTCATTTCCCCAAGCTGGTAATTTCCGAATACAAACACAACGTCAACAACCGCCATTTTGAGATATTAATATCACGAGAAGACTGCCCCGCGCAGTTTTGTCCCGTGCAGGCCATTTTAGATTATCTCGTACTGAGGGTAAATCGCCCCGGCCCGCTTTTCTGTCATTTAAATTTGGCACCGATTACGGCCGATCAATTCAATACTGAGTTGCAACGTTGCTTGTCATTCTGTGGCCTTGATACCCGTTGGTACAAAGGTCACAGTTTTCGAATCGGAGCTGCATCGCATGCGGCTGAAAAAGGATTCCCTGAATCACAAATTCGCACCCTTGGCTGCTGGAAGTCTGATGCCTTTAAGGTTTACATCCGCCCAGAGCGTTTGCTTGCAAATTAAGTTCGTAGTTAGTAGCTCTATTGTTTAATCTATCATTTATACGCCTTACGTAGCTCACGCATGGGCTGCTACGTCCCCTGTCAAGTTACCCCGGGGCTTAATATAATTATCACATCCTTCTTAACAGTCAATCATCGTTAGCCTTTCATTGGCGCCTTGATAGTTCACGCATGGGCTGTTACCAGCGGGTCAATACATTTGATTGTTCTCTTCGCAGTGACTTTTCAGTGGTACATCTGTTTTCTCTGGCATTATCATTTTTCCCTCCTGGTTGGCAATGTTATGGTTCAGTCATGGGCTGCTATATACGTGCCATTTAATTGTAATTTTCTACTTTCTCTTTAATGTTAGAGTACAAGTTCGCTTATACACTCTCGCTTGCGGCTGTAGTTCAGACATGGGCTGCTCCGGCCATGAGCACATTAGCTATTCGTGTTAACAAGTATCGTCGTGCTCTTTGCGTGGTCTTGGTGGGGCTGCCACATTTCTGTGGCCTTGGCGTTTTTTCTCGCCCCACCTTTGCTGGACATGTCTTTAATTTACTGCGGTTTTTATTGATTTCGTTGATGATATAATAAATGGCCGCATTGGTGGCTGAATAACGCCAACACGTTTGTAGTTGTCTTTTCTGAGGTTTCCATGTCTCGGCAAACTTAGTGCGACCACTTGCAAAGTGTACGGCTTGCTCTACTTAGCAATATTTTATATCAAGGCCGGAGAAAAGTGTCGACATAAAGTATAATGTAGTAGTTGTAATGCCTGTATTCCATTAAAATCACAAAAGAAAACTCCGCCTCGCTTTACCATAATGTGGCGGCAGTTGTGGTCGACGAGTCACGCAAAGTGGAGATGCGGATAGGGAAAAGGCCAATTGCCGTTGTTTTAAGTTTCTGTGTGTTAAATATTTCCCGACGAACGGAACACATTTTGCGTGGAGATGGACTTCGACGAATTACCGGTACAGAATATTCAGCTACGCTTTACAGCATCTGCAGTAGTTGTTAGGAAATTCTGGCGAAGGCTTACTTCCTTCATAATTTTTGGGAGTTTCTGCTTCCAGCAATTTGAAATACACATCACATGGCTTACTGTTTATGTCAATGTTTACTTCGGGTGTGCGCTGATTGGCTATTTTTTGACAGCTCGCTCAGCGTGACATCAGGAGGCGGCATTCAAAATTCACATGGATGCGTGCAGGCTCTCTTTCTGTCACGTCGCAGAGAGAGAGCATGCTCGCAGGTTAGTAAATGCGCCGTAGATAGGCTTAAAAAAATATTGTTGGTTTCCCAAATTAACCTAGTTTTACACCAGAATGACTAAACAGCAAGAAATCTTGTCATCGTTATGAAAACTGCTCGCGTATCAAGTTTCAAACCCACGTATGCAAATTAGTTCATACTTACACAACACGATGAAGCCACAGAGGGAGAAAAAAATCTCACAAAACCTTTTCCAGTATATTTGCTATTAGAGGCAAGAAAACCTTCTTATTTCATTCAGTGCGTGCATTTTCTGTCAACCCTATTGTTACTTTATAGTTAATAAGTAAACTCCAATTTTGTATTAATCGCCAATTCTGAAGATGTCTGCAGAAGCAAACGAAACGTCAAATAAAAGATAATTTGGAATGATGCCTTTGTTCTGATGTTTGTCACCGCTGTTTGTTTATAATGTCTGATAAAACTGAGTTGGCCAAAGAAAAAGAGTATTAGATACGTTTCGTTTCTGAGGAAACGAAACAAGCTGAGCTGAGCTGACTGTGAAATTGCAGTCGAGTAACTTATTAAGCGAATTCACTACTCTGTAGCCTCACTTTTTAATTAGGAAGATTTTTGCTGTTGTTCTAAACTGAAGAGAAAGGGTGTAAAGATCATAAGTTAAACGGAAAATGTTGTGAAAGAGATTACTGTGCATGTAATTTCAGTTTTAGTTCTTGATTAAAATTGTTGGTTATTGTTTGCAAGGCTTGTTTGTTTATTGCTATCAGCTCAGAGGTGTTTGAACACTGCAAATTGTATACACTAATGACGAGTAATTTTGCACTTTATGCAGAGGCATAATTATTTCCATATGCACCATATTGCTTTCTGGGGTTAGAAACGGGAGCTCAGATTTTAGGCTTGGCTAAATGTATATAATATTGTGTGCGTGATGGTCTCCGAGAAAGAAATTAGTCTAAATGCGCACTAAAATTACGTGCTTCATGGTAAAACAGATGCTACATCCTGAATAACTTGAAAATCTCCATTAAGGATGGTTTCATTCGCACCTTCCTGTTAAATGGCGCAATATCGGACATCTGCTCCAGAAAAAAATTAATTGTCCTCAGAAAAGAGCTCAGCTAGTCAAGAAAAAGATAAGGGAAGGTTTGACAGAGCCTCTCACAGAACCTGACAAAATGCTTGCAATGAGCTTACTATCTTATGCCATTTTTAGTTTTTGACGTGTCCTTAAAACAGTAGATAATATGCAAATTGTCTTCAACATTACACGTCAATTTCCAGTCATAGCTATTTTAATATTGACAATCATGCCGAGAAGAATTAAGAATTCTTATTTCGTTTAAGACAACATGGCGGCTGTTCGAGGTATCGTTGACTATTGGAACATGACAATTGAAGAAGCTTTGTTTCAAGTTTGGATCAATATCGATAACGCTCAGACCATCATCACTACTGTTGCTGTTCTGGCGACGATCACTTTTCCAATGACAGCTTTAGGAAAATGTTCTAGTCGTTTTATCGGTTTGGATGGACCCTCTTCGAAAACTTCGATCTTCGCCTTCGAACTTTATCATCTTCTCCATGGCTGTTGCAGATCTTTTGGTTGGTCTTGTTGCCTCTCCACTCCATGCCTTTTGGGCTTGGGCCTTTTTATACAAGTACACCAACGCATCATTTAGTTTTTTTTAAATTCTTTACAACGTTAATGAACGTAAGTGTTGGTCATATACTTCTTCTCAGCATTGACAGATTCTTCGCTGTGGTGACTCCTCTCCAGTATCGGGCCAAAGTGACGAGTAAACGAGTCTGCATCGTTTCCGTCGCGTGTCGGATTTATTTCTTATTGTTTGGGTTTGTGTTCTCGTTGTTGCGAAAGCATTATGCGCTAATGAAAACTCTTTATAACGTGCAAATCTTCTGTATTCTCATCTGCATCGTGGTCATCAACGTTTTCACTTTGTACCGCTTTCACAAGTATTCACACAGCACCGAAGCACTGGATGAGCAGCATGCAGGGGTACCTCGCCAAATGATACTCAAGAGAGAAAGGGCCGTGAGCAAAGCTATTGCAATTGTCATCTCTGCATTTCTATTGTGTTTCATTCCTTGGTTCATCGTGCAGATGCTAATGTACGTTTGCCTTACATGCAATTTGTCGTTGTTAATGCTTGTGCATTTTATCGCTGCCGCTGTCATGTACGCGAATTCTGCAATCAATCCATTTTTGTACGCTTGGAGACTTCCTAAATATAAACAGACATTCAAGCACATCTTAAAAAAGCGAAGATGTTGCGGAAGGTGTAAAACAAGGGAGGCCGTGGTTCATGTTGAAGATACAAGGCTTTGATGAGAGTAAATCTTCAAGAGCTCGAAGTGTCAAACATTATACTAATTATCTACCGTACTTTTCCTCGTCGGATTCCAGTCTTTCTCTCTTCCTCTTGGTCGGCTCCATCTCATCCAAATGAGAGGTGAGAGATGGCTTTTATTTGTGATCTCTAAAACGAGTTAAAAAGTGCAACCGTGATCATGGTCGATCTCTAACATTGCGCAGTACGCTCAGTCGACAATCAACTTATGTTTGTATGCATTTCGTTTCCTTAAAAGAAGAATTAAACACCAAGGAGAAGCCTGGGTTTAGAACAGACAAGCATTGAATAAGTTTAAGAATTTGTAAGTTCGTTTTTAACACTCTAATGGGGAGCCCGCGACACCTATATGTATTCCACATGTTTGAGAAAACGCAGTATTCTCTACAAAAAATATTATTATTTTATTTGGTGCATTTAAAATGACGTCCCCTTTTCTTTTGTTGGGAGAAACGAGTTTTCACTTGAAAATGCTTAAACGTGGTTTTAGATAGAAAGAAATAAATCTGCTCAAGAAAAGTTCTTTCTAGTTTAAGATAGAGTATCTCCTATTGGTCTTAATTTGCCACACAAAAGAAATATGCCTGCGTATAATGGTCACCAAATTGGATAACGATTAGATAATCAAGACAAGATTATTCGACTGCTCACTCAATACCAGTACTAATACGGCATGTCCTCGCCTGGGTCCAACACATGCTGGCGATAGTTGAACAAAGTCTCTTGTGCCACTGATTTCCTTCTCTCGGCAGCGGGTTGTTTACTTAAAGGTTTTCCTTGGGATAAATTGTTGCTAATGTCAATTTTAAAAGTTTTGTTGGACCTAGTATTTATGATCATGACCTTAGTGATATTTGCTTGGATTACATTCCAAAAGATTGTCATCATACTACTTAGATGTAAGTTCTCCATCACTATTGATGTTACTCATAACCTGTTCTGGATTTAGTGAACTACAATGCAATTAAAGATCATCTTTCTGATACACATTCCGAAGCATTGGTCCAAATGAAGATCCTTGCGGACATCCCCTGTAAGTGCCTACCTTGGTACTTGTTTTGTTTCCCACTCTGGTTATTCAGTGTATCCATATGCATAGTTAATAGAGGGGAATGGTTATGAAACCCGACAAATTTATTTATTGTATGTTTTTTTTTTTTCTTTTTTGGACTTGGCCGTGCACAAAACACAATAGTTTTTTCTCCCTACTGAGGAACTAACCAATAGAGACGTGTTGGTTACGTAATTCATGCATAGTGTATGAGCGCAAAACAAAAGATTGTACACGCTCGCGGACTCTCCAACCTAAATCTTCGCATCTTTGTTTGCTCGTTTGATGTTTGCCGAGGCTCAAAACCAGTCCCCTCTATTAACAATGGTGTTTTTTTGCAATACGAAAACCACATTGTTCATGTTAAAAAAAAGCCCTTAGTATTTTAGGTAATTGTAACAGTTTTACACTTCTTTCACTTTAAATGATACTACTCACAAAACTGACAAAAAAACAAACAAAAAAAAAACAGATGAGCAAAATACAAATGTTCCTAATTAACTCCCAGCCTGGGTATGTTCTTAAAATTTTGGTTAATCTTAGCTCGCTTGATCGTGCTTATAAGAAAGCAGCTATGATAATCGCAAGGATAATGTCATGATATTAAAAGTTGGGATAATTTTGAGGTCTTTGTTTAGATAAAAAATGGCAGAGGGATAATAAACTCTTTAATGTTTTTATCTTGCGAAGTCTGGTGTCAACCCAAAGTCCTGACAAAGTTTCAGGAATTCAATAGCGGTATCGCAACTGATTTGCTTTTGTTCTAAACGCCGGAACAAGTGCAGTTGGTTATCTTGTTTTAAAATACGAAGTAATAAGTTCTTACCAAAACATTTAGTTATAAAAACGAGCGATAAAAAATAAGAACGACGTTTTGATCGGTCCATTTAGAATATCTTTTGTATCTGTCTAGAACTAAAGTGTAATGTAGTAGTTGTAACGCCTGTATTCCATTAAAATAAATCAAAAAAGATAAGTCTGCTTCGCTTTACCAAAATGTGGCAGCAGTTGTGGTCGACGAGTCTCATACAGTGGAGATGCGGAGAGGGAAAAGGCATTATTCGATTAGTCCTATTACGATTCCCGTTGTTTTAAGTTTCTGTGCTAAATATTTCCCTGACGAACGAAACACATTTTGCATGGAGATGGACTTCGACGAATTACCGGTACAGAATATTAAGCTACGCTTTACAGCATCTGCAGTAGTTGGTAGGATTTTCTGGCGAAGGCTTCCTTCCTTTACAATTTTTGGGAGTACCTTCCAGCAATTTGAAATACACATCGCGTGGCTTACTGTTTACATCAATGTTTCCTTCGGGTGTGCGCTGATTGGCTAATTTTTGACAGTTCGCTCAGCGTGACATCAGGAGGCGGCATTCAAATTTCAGAGGGATGCATGCAGGCTCTCTTTCTGTCCCGTCGCAGAGAGAGAGTTTGCTCGCAGGCTACTAAATTCCCCGTAGATAAGCTTAAAAAAATATTGTTGGCTTCCCAAATTAACTTCATTTTACACCAGAATGACTAAACAGCAAGAATTCTTGTCATCGTTATGAAAACTGATAAAACTGAGATGGCCAAAGAAAAAGAGTATTAGATACTCTTCGTTTCTGAGGAAACGAAACAAAACAAAACTAAGTAGTGTTTCGGTTCCTGACTGAGAAGCTCTGGGGAAGATCAGCAATATGCCGCGTTCGAGCTCGATCCCCAGGCCTGCTTCTTCCATTGTAGGAGTTACCAGGAGTACCTATAAGCTTCCTGGGCTTTTTTCTTTGTTATTTTCGAATTGCCCCAAGCAGCAATACTCCTGGGAAAATCCAGTTTCTGCGCCTTCAATACCACCCAACTCAGTGCCCTCTGTTTTCGTGTAACAGGTACCAAAGGTAACCCAGTTTACGCCCACGGAGCGTCTAATTCCTTGATTAATGTAGCATGAAATAGGCAACAAGCTTTCTTTCAATAATTCTTGACTGTCAAGAATTAATCACAGTTCCAAATATATTTTCTACGTGAAAATTGTGCACAGTTGAGTGCAAATGAATATAAATTGCCAGACAACTGAATGAACACAGATGCATTCAAGCTGTTCGATTCCTTCAATGAGTTTGTTAAACACATATCCAACGAGACAATTTAGTGCAGAATTTGCCATTTGGTTTCAGTGTTAAACACAACACCACAGTTACGTTAGGAAAATATTCGCGTTCAACCAAGATGAGCGCAGTTCATAATCCTGGGTTCCTGTGGTTTCAAGGGTGATCTGTTTTGAGATTTCTTCGTTGACCGTCTGCATTTTCTGGACCATTTTGAATGACGTCTTACGTCAGATGCGTAAAGACTATCGCGCACCTTGTGGTATTCGCAGTACAGTCCAACTGTGACAAAGTTTCTAGCACTTAATGGAAGATCCAGAATAGCGTTTATATTAAGTCAGATTAGAAACTTCTGTTATCTCTCATCATGACCTACCAGAATGTTCTTCCATTAGTGAGCTTTAGCAACGACAACGGCGACGGCAACGAAAACGTCACAAATTTGCATATTTAGTAGGCAAAAACAATAGCTTTGCACGCTCTGCACGTGCGTTTCTCATTTTTGTCCATTTCTTTGCGAGAGAGGGTGTAAAGATTATAAGTTAAACGGAAAAT
>NC_090889.1:42681541-42684041 GCF_036669925.1 Montipora capricornis
ATTGACTTTCCAAAACAGAGTTCCGCACGTCCGATTGTTGATATTCTGATTGGTATCGATTGTCTCGACTTACATTACTCTTACGAAGACGTCCAAGGGTTTCCAGGAGACCCAATTGCAAGACGTACACCCTTGGGTTGGACTTGTGTCGGAAATCCTGACGGCAAGATCGGGAACTGTGTACAGACAAACTTCATCCATGCCTATTTTGTTCGTGGGGAAGCAAAGTTGGAGGAAATTGATTTAACTCTGCGCAAATTCTGGGAAATAGAAGCTGTCCACAAAGACGAGCCTGTTCTGGGAATCGAGGACAGAACTGTCATGGAAAACACCCAAAAGTCCTTAAAGTTCATGGAAGGTCGATATCAAGTTGCCATTCCATGGAAAAAGAACGCAACCTTACCTCAAGACAACTATGAAATGGCACTTCGAAGACTTGAAGGAACGGAACGCAGGCTTTTGAAGAAACTGGAGATCGCTAGAGCCTATACAGACTGTATTGAGCAATACGCTTTAAAGGGGTACATCAGAAAAGTCCCACGCGAGGATCGACCCCCGGCCGGGTGGTTTCTTCCTCACTTTCCAATTGTGAGACCGGACAGAACTACTACAAAGACCCGTATCGTTTTTGATGCCTCCGCGAGGTATCAAGGAGTCTCTTTGATCGATGTGATTTGTCAGGGACCAAAGTTACAACGTGACCTTTTTCACATTTTGCTTTGTTTTCGAAAACATCCCGTTGCTCTGGTCTGTGACATCGCAGAAATGTATCTGAGGATTGCGATCGCGCCTGAAGACCGTCCTTTTCACCGGTTTCTTTGGAGAGACTAAGTTCAACAGAAAACTCCAGAAGAGTACGAATTTAGCCGTGTTATATTTGGTGTGAATTCGTCGCCATTTCTTGCTCAGTTCGTCACGCAACATCACGCGGAAACACTTAGAACTGAGTACCCACTCGCGGCCGAAACCGTCCTGAAATCGACCTACATGGATGACAGTATGGACTTGGTGACTAATGACCAGCAAGGAATGGAGCTGTACAGGCAATTGTCGCAACTCTGGAAACGTGCAGGAATGCAAGCTCGAAAGTGGCTATCCAACTCTCCAGTCGTGCTGAGTGAAATCCCACCAGATGACAGAGCTTCAGAAATTGATTTAAAAGAAGGAACCTTAACCGCCGTTAAAACTCTTGGTGTATTATGGCAGGCGGCAAAAGATGCGTTCACTTTCAAGGTTCAACCACCCGGTAACTACTTTTCATTTACGAAGCGCAATTTTCTGTCCAAAGTGGCAACTTTGTTCGATCCACTCAGGTTCCTCGCGCAGTTTATCATCAGAGCCAAAGTCCTGTTGCAAGATCTATGGGCTGCAGGTCTAGACTAGGACGACCCTCTCGGAGAAACCCTGGTGTGTAGAAGTCGAAATTGGTTTGAAGAATTGCCCGAACTAGCTCAGATCAGCGTCCCACGATGCTTGCAACCACTGAAAGATGAAATAGCAATTTCTTCATCTCTTCAAACCTTCGTGGATGCTTCTCAAGATGCTTATGGTTCCGTTGTGTATTACAGAAATGTCTATCCAAATGGCCTAATATCCAGTGTTATTGTGGCTGCAAAGACAAGCGTCGCCCCCCTTAAAGCAATCAGTGTTCCACGTCTGGAATTGATGGGTGCTGTGCTTGGTTTAAGGCTAACTAAAGAGATTTCAAAGACATTGAATGTACCGGATGCAGTTTTCTGGTCAGACAGTGTTGATGTACTCTGGTGGTTACGTAACGCGAGTCGACGTTTCAAACCATTCGTTGCTAACAGAGTTGCTGAAATTCAAAGTTCGTCCAGTTCTAATCAGTGGAGGCATGTTCCAACGGAAAACAATCCCGCAGATCTTGCAACAAGAGGTGTAACGGCATCTGGTCTAGTTTGTTCTGAAATATGGTGGCAAGGCCCAGGATTCTTGAGAGAACCAGAATCTGAATGGCCAGAGAATTTGATTCAACCGTCATCATCATCATCGCAAAAAGAATTGAGATCAAGGGGACGTTTCAGCAAAGCAGAAACCAATGAGGGTCAAGAAAGCACACTAACTGCAGCTACAATCAATGAATCACACGATTGGCGTTTAAACCCGCAACGATTTTCAAGTTGGACCCGACTCGCGAGGGTTCATGCGCGGGTATCGCGTTTCCTTGACAATTGTTGTTTATCGAAAGAACAACGAATAACTGGAGAACTCACGGTCGATGAGATCAGAAATGCAGAAAACCAAATTATCGCACAAGCCCAGCAACAAGCATTTCCTGATGAATATCGCATGTTAGCACAAGGAAAGAATCTGCCACCCTCAAGCAAACTTCTTCAACTTCGACCAGTGTTCGACGAGGATGAACTTGTGCGTTGTGATGAACGACTCAGATATACCGAATTTGTTCCGCACGACACGCGTTTTCCAATTATTCTCCCACGACGACACTGGGTTACTACCTTGATAGTTAAGCACTACC
>NC_090889.1:42691541-42699041 GCF_036669925.1 Montipora capricornis
CGGCTGCCTCAGTTGCTTATTTAACGATAAAGGAACTCTACACGACTTTAGCAAGTATTTAGTTAAGCCGAAAATGCGGCTTTCACAAATGATTGCTCGATCTCCTGGTAACTCCGCAATACTCCAATACACTTAAAAACAAAATATTCCAAATTTTAAATCACTGAATTAGTGAAACGTATTTGTAATCTCAAATACTCGATAAGGCTTTGAAATAAAATAATGTAGGTGTTAGAATATCTTTTTTATCCGTCTAGAATTAAAAGGAGCATTATTACTGTAAGGAATGATGCTATTTATGTCGACGACTTTGACCTCCTCGGGTCAATAGAGGCATTCAGCCAGAAAAATGAGCCAATCATAGATAAGGGCGGAGTAAGGATAGGTCTAGTTAAGGGATTGCAATTTTCGTGACTGGCGCTCTTAGCTGTTCCTTCACGGACTAAACTTGGATTATCAAGATTTTTCAGGCAAGTGGCATGCTGCTTAACTTCTTTTTTCGAGGGCTTTATTCTCCCTAAACGTTTGGCATGGCTGCACCTCGGGTATTGATTCTTGGCCACTCCTTTATCCGCCGTTTAAAGGACTCTATTGCCTATCATCCCGACCTTAACGCCAATTTTCTCATTGCCGAAGCCTGCGAAATTAAATGGCATTGTGTTGGCGGTAGAACTATTGCAAAGCCACGTGCCTTTGATTTACCAATGTTTGAGTCTTTTCTGCCCCAGATTGTCATTTTACAGCCGGGATCGAACGATCTCGTACATGCTGACCCTTTGTCGATAGCTTCTGCTATTGAGGATTTAGTCACTTTGCTTCATGACCACTTTCAGGTCAAACCTGTTTGCGTTTGCCAAATTGTTTATCGAGAATCAAGCCCTATGTATAACAAACGCGTTCGCGATTTAGTCAAGTACTTGAGGGTCCTGCTAGAGCCACTCCCGTACTCTTTTTATTGGAGACTGTTACGAAAAATAGCATTGCGTGACTAGCGTGACTTTCTAGAAGCTTCGCGAGAGTTCGTAGTTTGTTTATTTTTAGGTTCGTGCGTAAGCGTTTCTAAATCGGTGTGTTTTGTAATCTTTCTATAATTAGATTGATTACTATTTTAGAAAGTTCTAGAAGCTTATTGTCAGAGTATATAAGTAGACGAGTCCAAGCGAAGTTTTTTCTAACTAGTTTTTTACAAGCGAAGAGAGTTGGCGTTAGCCGTGTTTAGTCAAGTGTGACAGAAGCTGTGTTTATTCAACTTGGCGGAGGCCGTGTAAGTTTATTGAGTACGTATTGTTCAGAGTTTTACTTCGTGGAAACTACGTTTATTTTGGAATAAATCTTCTTGTTGTTGTTCCGACAACCCTGCGTTCAGTTTAGTTTGCAAACTACCTTTCCTCAAAACATTCGAACTCGTAACATTGGGGGCCTGTCCGGGAGAGGAATTCATTTGTTTGCCGACTACAGAAACCAGGAAAGGACAATTCAAGAAAGAAGTTACAGCTAAAGTAAGGAGAACTGTACAAGAGAGTATATTGTGTTTTTGCTGTGAAATACTGCTATGGAAATGGAAAAGGTTTTGCAGATGGGGAAAGAATTCGGGTTGGAAGGTGAAAAACGTCTCGAGTTTGTGAGGGAAGAGGAGGAAAAAGAAGAGAAACGCAGAAAACTGGACGAAGAAAGAGAAGAGAAACGCAGACAATTTGAAGAAGAACGAAGAAGGGAACAGGAAGAAAGAGAAGAAAAAAAGAGTCAATTAGAAGAAGAAAGAGAAGAGAGACGTCGAATGCTTGAGGAGGATAAAAGAAAGGAAGAGGAAGAGAAGGAGGAAAGGCGCAGAAGAGAAGACGAAGAGAGAGAAACTAGGCGACAAGAGCGCGAACCAAGAAAATTGGAGATGCAAGCCGAGCTGTTGAAACAAAAAGAGGATATTGATGCGGCAAAAAGAGAACATGAGCTGGAGATTGCAAGTTTAGCTGTGGAGAATGCTGACGGGCGTCCTGAAGTGAGAGAGGATAGGGCCAAGACACCCAAGCTTCCCTCATTTGTCGATGGCAAGGACGACTTGGATGCTTATTTACAAAGATTTGAAAGATTTGCAGAGACAGCTAAATGGGAGTTGACAGGATGGGCCTCGAAACTTAGTGCTCTTTTGTCTGGACGTGCGCTAGATTTTATTTGCGGTTATCCGAGGAAGCAGCCCAAGATTATGACCGAGTAAAGCTAGCATTGATGAAGAGATATGACCTTACGGAGGATGGATATCGACGTAAATTTAGAGCATCAAATCCGGAAGTTCATGAGAGCCCAAAACAGTTTATAGTGCGACTGGAGAGATACTTGTTGCGGTGGTTGGAACTGTCGCACAATGAACGTTCTTTTGAAGGCCTAAAAGATCTAATCGTAGAAGAACAGTTTATTGACTCTTGTCCAAAAGAGTTAGCTATTCACCTTCGTGAAAGAGCCCCGGAAACACTTGACCAGATAGCGAAAATCGCCGATCAATACTTGGAAGCTCATGGAAAGCACTTGTTGAGCTCTGCGACCAAGAAGCCGGTAGTACAGTCCAAGGCGGAAGAAACAAAGAACGTACAGAGTGATACAACAGCCCTTCAGTGTTACAAGTGTAATGCCCGCGGACACAAAGCAATTAATTGCCCAGCTCTAGCAAGAAAGTGTTTTCTATGTGGCAAGCAAGGTCATGAAGCGAGGAACTGTCGATCAGGTGGACGGAAGTCAGAAGGTGAAGGTAAAGATGGTAACCCTGTGCAACGTGGTCAAGTTAGTGCTGGCTGTTTGGTTAAGTCCCTAGATCTTAACGCTACCCCAGAGGAAGTTAAGTCGTGTATTCAAAATGATCAGCTCCTGTTAGCCTGTGGCAAGAAAGTTCCGTTGCTAAGTAATGCCTGTGTTGAACCCTTAAGTGGAGTAAGAAGTAAGATGCCTGTTGTAAAAGACAGAGTTGGAGAGAAGACTGTTGACGTTTTAAGAGATACCGGTTGCAGTGGAGTTGTAGTCAAGAAGGACCTTGTCGGCGAGGATCAGTTCACCGGAGATTTTAACGTCATGTTGCTTATTGACAACACAGCGAGGAAGGTTCCTATAGCGAGAGTTTATGTTGATACGCCTTATCTTAAGGGTCATGTAGAAGCGCAGTGCCTTTCATATCCTATCTACGACCTAATTATTGGTAATGTACGTGATGCAAGGGATGCACAGAATCCAGACCCCAGTTGGCAAGAGGCTTGTGCAGTAACTACCCGAAGTCAAGCTAAGAAAAAGGATGAACGCACGACCTTAAAGGTGCCTAGTACCCGTGAAAACCCTATTGTGGATAGAGAGAAGCTCAAGCAGATGCAGCGTGAAGATGAGAGTCTGCGTAAGTACTGGGATCGAGATGGTGTGTTAGTGAAGGGTCAGGCGGAGATTTCCTTCGAAGAAAAATCTGGAGTACTGTACCGCTTATACAAGCATCCTTACGTGAATGGTGGTAAACTGCTAAAACAAGTTATGGTACCTGAGAGGTTGAGACGCCCCATAATGGAAGTAGCTCACAGATCAATAATGGGCGGTCACATGGGCATCAAGAAAACGGCAGACAAGATCCAGAGTGCATTTTATTGGCCTGGTATTCAAGGTGACGTAACTCGATTTTGCAAGTCCCGTGACGTGTGTCAGAAAACCGTAATTAAAGGATCGGTACCGAAGGTACCGTTAGAGAAGATGGCACTGATTGGTAAACCCTTTAAGAGAGCAGCAATAGATCTTGTTGGTCCTATCAGTCCCCCGAGTGAAGAAGGACACAGATATATATTAACGCTGGTAGATATTTCGACTCGCTACCCTGAGGCTGTGCCACTAAAGAACATTGACACAGAGACTGTAGCAGAGGCATTGGTAGATATCTTCAGCCGTCTAGGAGTACCCGAAGAAATCTTGAGTGATCTGGGTACGCAGTTTGTTTCTGACTGTATGAAAGAAGTCACCGGATTATTAAGCATTAAACAGTTTACAACAACACCCTATCACCCCATGTGTAATGGCTTGACGGAGAAGTTCAACGGAACGATGAAGTCTATGCTGAAGAGACTTTGTAGTGAGCAGCCAAGACAGTGGCATCGCTACATAAACCCGCTGTTGTTTGCTTATCGTGAAGTTCCCCAAGAGTCCACTGGTTTTTCACCGTTTGAGCTGTTATATGGAAGAGCTGTCAGAGGACCAATGGCTATACTCAAACAGCTGTGGACGAAAGAAGTTGACGAGCCTGAGGTAAAGAACAGTTACCAGTACGTTTTTGAATTACGAGAGAAGTTAGAAGATACCCTTAAACTAGCCCATAGTGAACTGGAGAAAGCACAGCAGAAAGGAAAGCACTATTACGACCGCAAGTCTAAAGTTAGGAAGTTCCAGTCAGGTGAGAAAGTGCTTATACTGCTACCTACCGACCATAACAAGCTACTTATGCAGTGGAAGGGTCCCTTTGAAGTTAGTTCTGTGGTAGGTCTCAATGACTACAAAGTGAAAGTAAAAGGCAAGGAGAAAGTTTAGCACGCTAACCTTTTTAAAAAGTACTTTGAGCGAGAGGAGACTACAGCCGAAGGAGCAGTAGCAGGTGGGGTAGGCGCTTCGTGTGTAGGCGATGCTGTCGACTGTGCAGCTAAAGCTGATGAAGCAGAGGAAGAAAACGTTGATTTTTTAGAGCTTGGTGGATATGTAGCCAAGGAATCAATCGACGATGTTGAAACCGGACCAAATCTGACGGATGAGCAACGGAATGAATTTATGGATCTGGCTAAGCAGTTCACGGATTTGTTTATTGAAGCACCAGGTGCTACAGATCTCGTTCAGCATCATATTAAACTCATTTCAGACGAGCCGGTTTGATCAAGACCTTACCCTCTACCTTACAGCATCAGAGAATCACTGAGAAGAGATATTGACGACATGATCAAAATGGGAGTTATTAGAGAGTCCAGTTCTCCGTATGCATCACCTGTGATAGTAGTGAAGAAAAAAGACAACACAAATCGCGTGTGAGTTGATTATCGGAAATTAAATAAATTAACTGTATTTGATCCCGAGCCTATGCCAACTGCTGAACATTTGTTTCAGAAGCTTAGTGGAGACAAGTTCTACTCAAAAATTGACCTTAGCAAGGGATATTGGCAGATAACAATACCAGAGGAGGACATACAGAAAACGGCGTTCGTAACACCTGACGGGTCGTACGATTTCCTGAAGATGCCGTTTGGAAAGATCAACTCGGCAGCAACACTGAAGCGTGCAATGAAGAAGTTGCTAAAAGATGTAGCCAATGTTGATTTCTACTGGGACGATATATTGGTTCACACCCGTACGTGGGAAGAACATATTAGAGCCCTAAGAGAGCTATTTTCGCGTCTTGTACAAGCGGGGTTCACTATTAGACCTACTAAGGGTCTATTCGGTGTAAACAGTGTGGATTTCCTAGGTCATCGTCTGGAGCAAGCAATGATTGGTCTACATCAGGATAACGTGGAGAAAATTAAAGATGCTCCAAGGCCAAGCACAAAGAAACAGGTGCGATCATTTATGGGTCTAGCAGGATACTATAGAGATTTCATCCCCAACTTTGCAGTGATCGCAGTGCCCTTATCTGATCTCACACGGAAAGGCCAACCTAATAAAGTTGAGTGGGGTGAAGCACAAGAGAAAGCCTACCGAACGATCAAGTCTTACCTAACGAGTGAGCCTATTCTACGACTTCCCAATCCAGCTAAAACTTATTTCTTAAGGACGGACGCCTCCAACAATGGAATCGGTGCAGTATTAATGCATGAACATGATGAGAAGTTGTTTCCCGTTTGCTACGCAAGCAAGAAATTGACAGGTGCAGAAACGAACTACTCCATAATTGAGAAGGAATGCCTAGCGATTGTATGGAGTATCAAGAGATTTCATCTTTATTTGTACGGAGTTTCTTTTGTTCTTCAGACGGACCACGAATCCTTAAAGTATATGAACAGTGCTAAGTTTGCCAACGGACGTCTTATGCGTTGGGCTATGTTTTTGCAAAGTTATTCATTCACAGTTGAAGCCATTAAGGGCTTAGAGAACGTTGGAGCAGATTACTTGAGTCGTGCTGAGGAATGACATTGAACTGCCCCTTATTTAGCAATTTTTCTTGTTTAGGATAATTTTAGGAAATTTCTTCTAGAAGGGGGTTATGTTACGAAAAATAGCATTGCGTGACTAGCGTGACTTTCTAGAAGCTTCGCGAGAGTTCGTAGTTTGTTTATTTTTAGGTTCGTGCGTAAGCGTTTCTAAATCGGTGTGTTTTTGTAATCTTTCTATAATTAAATTGATTACTATTTTAGAAAGTTCTAGAAGCTTATTGTCAGAGTATATAAGTAGACGAGTCCAAGCGAAGTTTTTTCTAACTAGTTTTTTGCAAGCGAAGAGAGTTGGCGTTAGCTGTGTTTAGTCAAGTGTGACAGAAGCTGTGTTTATTTAAGTTGGCGGAAGCCGTGTAAGTTTATTGAGTACGTATTGTTCAGAGTTTTACTTCGTGGAAACTACGTTCATTTTGGAATAAATCTTCTTGTTGTTGTTCCGACAACCCTGCGTTCAGTTTAGTTTGCAAACTACCTTTCCTCAAAACATTCGAACTCGTAACAGAGGCACAGGGGTTTTTGGAATACCTAGGTTAGCCTTTATTCCAGCGATGGCGTTCATTTAAACTCGCGCGGCCGTTATCGATTTTTTAGGAGCCTCAGAGGGGCCGTTTTAAGATGCCTACATTCCCTGCACCATGAGAGCATTTAACCAATCGCAATCTCTCATCATTAAAAAGACTTGCTATTTATTTGCTATTTGTTCGCCAGTTCCTTGCGGTTCATGTTCACCAAGCCGATGAATATATCATTTTAAATGAATCAGCCTTCAGTTGGAATTACACGTTGCTGACTTTTTGGCTGCAACATTCCACCCTGTTCACAACTTCTTATATCATGTGCGGATGCCTGATGGCACAGTGTGCCCGATAATATTTCTTATACCGGCTTTGGTTGTTTTTCATTGTGAGCTAATTACAAAAGCCATACGGGTTTACAATCCTTTCGACCACCTAGTAGGTTAGGTGTGTCCAATGCACTCGGCTGCTGTTTTTTCTCACACCGCTATGGAACTCGGCTTTTTGTTACGTTTTTGCGCTAGCACACACGCTCTCGCTGTTGTCATTTTTTAATCAGGTCATTTTACAATAAGCCTCTCTGAGGGATTTCCTGCTCCGATTCATTTTTCCGGTAGCCCAGCTTATAGGTTTAACCAGATGCGGGCCATCTGTTGATTCTTAATTTACTTCTAATCAGTGTTGGTAACACTTGCACTCACGCTTCCTTATTAATTAGCTTAGTTTATCTTTCCGGTAGCTTTTTTCACTATCAGCTATCCCTCCCAAGAAACGCACGTTGGGTACAAATTCTCGTCGCTCAAAGCGGTTACGTCCTTCTGAGCTCCCTGAAGTGGCTC
>NC_090889.1:42704041-42729041 GCF_036669925.1 Montipora capricornis
ATAAAGTATAATGTAGTTATAAAATAACTCCACCTCGCTTTACCAAAATGTGGCGGCAGTTGTGGTCGACGAGTCACTCACAGTGGAGATGCGGGTAGGGGAAAGGCAAATTGCCGTTGTTTTAAGATTCTGTGCTAGATATTTCCCTGACGAACGGAACACATTTTGCGTGAAGATGGACTCCGACGAATTACCGGTACAGATTATTGAGCTACGCTTTACAGCATCTGCAGAAGTTGTTAGGAAATTCTGGCGAAGGCGTCCTTCCTTTATAATTTTTGGGGAGATTCTGCTTCCAGCAATTTGAAATACACATCACGTGGCGTACTCTTTATGTCACTGTTTACTTCGGGTCTGCGCTGATTAGCTTTCTTTCGACAGCTCGCTCAGCGTGACATCAGGGGGCGGCATTCAAAATTCAGAGGGATGCGTGCCGGCTCTCTTTCTGTCACATCGCAGAGAGAGAGCATGCTCGTAGGATACTAAATGCGCCGTAGATAGGCTTAAAAATATATTGTTGGTTTCCCAAATTAACCTCGTTTTACACTAGAATGACTAAAGAGCAAGAAATCTTCTCATCGTTATGAAAACTGTTCCCGTATCAAGTTTCAACCCAGGTATGCAAATTAGTTCATACTTGCACAACACGATGAAGCCACAGAGGCAGAAAAAATCTCTCAAAACCTTTTCAAATATATTTGCTATTAGAGGCAAGAAAACCTCTTTATTTCATTCAGTGCGTCCATTTTCTGTCAACTCTATTGTTACTTTATAATTAATAAGTAAACCCCAATTTTGTATTAACCGCCAATTCTGAAGATGTCTGGAGAAGCATACGAAACGTCAAATAAAATATAGTTTGGAATGATGCGTTTGTTCTGTTTGTCACCGCTGTTTGTTTATAATGTCTAATAAAACTGAGATGGCTAAACTAAAGGAGTATTAGATACGTTTCGCTTCTGAGGAAAAGAAAAAAAAAACAAAAAAAAAAAAAAACAAAGTAGTGTTTCGGTTCCTGACTGAGAAGCTCTGGGGATGATGAGCAATGTGTCACATTCGAGCTCGATCCCCTGGCCTTCTTCTTCTTCCATGGTAGGAGTTACCAGGCGTACCTATTGGATTCCTGGGCTTTTTTGTTTGTTATTTTCGAATTTGCCTAAGCAGCACTACTCATGGGAAAATCCAGTTTCTGCGCCTTCAATACCACCCAACTCAGTGCCCTCTGTTTTTGTGTAACAGATACCACAGGCAACCCAGTCTACGCTCAAGGAGCGTCTAGTTCCTTGAAAAGTAGAGCACAAGATAGGCAAAAAGCTTTCTCTCTATAATTCTTGACTGTCAAGAATTAGTGACAGTTCCAATTATATTTTCTACCTAAAAATTGTGCACAGTTGAGTGCAAATGAATATAAATTGCCAGACAACCGAATGAACACAGATGAATTCAAGATGTTCGATTCCTTCAATGAGTTTGTTAAACACATATCCAACCAGACAAATTTAGTACAGAATTTGCCATTTGGTTTCAGTGTTAAACATAACACCACAGTTAGGGGACTGGGGCGAGATGGTCGAGGTTGTCAGACGTGTGTTTCGGTGAAGTGTAGTTTTTGCCTCCACACAACCGGGAAAATGAAGTCAAATCGGAAAAATGACAAGAAATAGACGAAGACAACGAAGTCAGTTAAGCAGCGCCTCGAGTGAGGGAAATTCTCCCGATGCAAAGCGACTAAATTCGACTGAAAGAAACGCTTCGAGTTCTAGTGATCAGACTCAGTTGACTCCGATGTTTGAGAACACAGGTACTGCAGATAATTCTTACGATAAGCCGAGTATAAGCGAAATATGGAAAATTCTAAAAGCAATTCAGACGGATGTCGCTAGAATTCTAAACGAAAACCAGGAGATAAGAAAAGATATCGACGAGCTGAAAGCTTCCCTGCAGTTCAATGAGAAGAATGTTGCAGAAATCAAGAAAGGAAATGGGAGTCTCGTGCTGAAGACGAATGATCTGGAACATAAGCTTGCAACAGCCGAAAAAACCATCCACGATTTAGAGCGACAAGTTAAAATCCTTGAATTCGATCATGATACTCTCGAACAATACACAAGAAAATTCAACGTCGAGGTTCATGGAATACCAGAATGCGAAGGTGAGAACCTGAGAGAAATTGTTATAAAGGTAGGGCAAAAGATTTCGGTTGATGTATCTGACAACGACATCGACATTGTGCACAGATTGTACAGGAAACCTCCTGCCAATAAGCCTATTATTGTGAGATTCACTTCTCATAAAAAGAAAAGAGAATTCTATCGGAGCAGGCTTAACTTAAAGAACACGAACGTATCAGGCATCTTTGGCTCTGGGCGTTTTGACTCTGAGGCAAGAATTTTCGTCAACGAAAATCTTACCCAGAAACGACAGGAACTTTTAGCCTCGGCAAGAAATGTGAAAAGAGCACGAAAGTTAAATCAAGTTTGGACAGTAGACGGTAAAATATTTGCTCGGCAAAAAGAGGATTCCAGACCTGTAAGAATTAATGACCGTTGGGATTTGGAAAATTTGGCATGTTGATGTCACGGTTAAAAAGGCATTCATTCACTGTCTTATTTTGATCTAAGCTTCTTTAACCAACTTGAGATAAGTCTATTCTTGTGCTATATGACAGCGAATGGTTGCAAACTACGCTTTTATTATTTTTTCTGGTCTTTAGGAGGCATAACATAAATATTTCATGTTATCTGGTCGTCTCACCAAACGAAATTTGTTTGCGTTGATTGTTGTGTGTGTGTACTGTGCCGTGTCTATTTATTTTTGTGTGTGTGTGTTTTATGTATTCGCACAATTTAGTTTTTTGTTTTGTTAGGAGCTTACCGTACTGTAATGTATTGTTGACTTATACGGTAAGCATTTTACGATATCGAGCACCAATTTTTTCATATTTCCTTTCAGGCATTGGTAACACTTTTCTTTTTATACTTTGGTGTCTGCAGTCCCATTTGCACGTCAAAATAGATTCTAATGGATGATTCTTTTACATTAATCTCGCTTAACGTAAAGGGCATAAGTAATTTTAAAAAACGAAGATCAATTTTTAGTTGGTGTCGGAAGCGCCAAGCAGATATCATTTTCTTTACAAGAAACTCATTCGACGGTTCAAACAGACACCCAATGGACAAACGAATGGGGAGCAGAGCTGCACACTAGTCACGGCACCTCAAACTCTCGTGGAGTTGCAATTATGATCAAAAGCGGCTTTGATTGTACCGTTTGTCAAAAGATCGTAGATCCTTTAGGTAGATATATTATTCTAAAGGCTGTTATAAAAGAAACATCATATGTGTTGATAAATCTATATGCGCCAAATAAGGACAAAGAGATTATAAATTTCTTGAAAAATCTTGTTATTATTTTAAGGAATGAAAATTCAGATTCTGAAGAAAATATCATAATGGGAGGTGACTTTAACTGTCCCCTCAATCCTGTTGTTGATAAGCGGGGAGGCATTTTAAATCAACGAAAATCAGTTATAGCTTGTATTGACTGTTTACAAACCGAACTCGATTTGGTAGATATATGGAGAGTTAAAAATCCAGAGACAATGAGTTTCACATGGAGTCAAAAATCCCCCAGAATATTTTGCCGGCTGGATTGAGCAGGTAAAAGAGACTGTATTTTTGGGTGTAGTTATTGATGAAAACTTGACTTGGAAACCTCACATCTTAAATGTATCCAGAAAAATTTCAAAGTCCATTGGTATCCTGTACAGGTCAAGTTTTTGCCTTTCTACAGCCTCTCTTCGTATTTTGTATTATAGCTTAATTTATCCATACTAAATTTACTGTTTCTGTGTGGGGATTGACCTATAATTCTAACTTAAAAAGAATAGTTACTTTCCAGAAGAAAGCAATTAGAATTGTTGCTAAAGTTCCCTTTGATTCCCATACAGATCCTATTTTTCGAGATCTCGAAGTTTTAAAATTTAGTAATATTGTTTTGTTTCATTTAGGCAAGTTTATGTTTTTCTTCTCTAAAGGTTTACTTCCGAATTCATTTAATGACATGTTTACACTGGCTAATTACATTCATCCTTATAACACTAGCAACTCATCCAATTCCAATTTTTATATTCCATTAGTTCGAACTAATATACGAAAATTTTCAATCCGCTTCCAAGGCCTTAAATTTTTCAATTCTCTTGACAGTCAAATTAAGTCATCTGGATCTACCGCTCAGTTTTGCAAAAACCTTAAAAGATTTCTTCTTTATCGTTAGTGGCATCAAATTCTTCGAAGTATTTACGCTTTTGTATTTTTGTGGATAAATGTGTGTGTGTGCACTCTTTCGTCTTTTTAATAATATATTGTATTACGTCCCAGTGCTATCTTAAACTTAATTTCTTAGTCTAATTTGAGGAAGCCCATAGCTCCATAAGCTCTTATAGTTTCTTTATGGGCTTCCTCGCCTTTTTTACAATTTTTTGTATTTTGTTTATTAAATCGGATACATTATATGTAATCATGGCAAATAAAACCTTGAACCTTGAACCTTGATTACTGGCTGATTTCGAACAACTTAAATGATTTAGTACGATCAACTGATATAATTCCGGCAATAAGAACAGACCACGATGCAATTTTCTTAGAAATTGGAAAACTTCAAAACGAGATCAAAGGGCCAGGTCATTGGAAGATGAATTGTTCTTTGTTGGCCGATGAAGAATACATAGATAGTATCACTGAAATGATCCCAATATGGACGGCGGAAGGACGGAAGGATCTGTCAGATGATCGCAGCGTTTGGGAGTGGATTAAATTTAACATAAGGGCTCATACCATTTGTCACTCTAAAAGAAAAGCGAAGCAAAGGAACAAGAGAGAATCAACTTTAGAAAGAGAATTAAATGAGGCAAAGCTAGCATTTGAAAGAAATCCAGATGACGTTAATGCAACCCGTTATTATGAAACCCGTGAGAGACTTGAGTCATTTTATGACCATAAAAAAAAAGGAATAATAACACGTGCACGAGCTAGATGGCATGAGAGTGGAGAAAAAAGTACGAAATATTTTTTGAACCTAGAAAAAAGAAATCATGTTAAAAAACATATTAGGAAACTTAACATAAACGGTACAATTGAAACAGACCCAATGAATTTTATAAAAGTAGTCATAGAGATCAGAATGTCGCTCAGAATATTTCTTCCTTCCTGAGTGAGCTAAACATACCAAAACTTTCTGAAGAACAAAAACGCTCTTGTGAAGGTAGGATCTCGTCGGAAGAATGCTTTCGTCTACTTGATAGCTTTCACAACAACAAAACCCCAGGGAATGATGGCATTCCGATAGAATTTTATAAAGAGTTCTGGCATTTAATTAGTGATAGTTTCATTAAGTGTGCAAATGAGTGCTTTGACAAGGGCGAAATGTCTTGCTCACAAAAACAAGCAGTCATTACCCTTATTGAAAAGAAAGGGAAAGATCGCTCGCTACTTGAAAATTGGCGTCCAATCTCCCTTGTTAATGTGGACACAAAAATAATGACTAAAGTAATTGCCACAAGAATAAAAAATGTATTACCTGATATTATACATTGTGATCAAACGGGATATGTTAAGGATCGCTTTATAGGAGAAACCATTAGATCAATTTATGATATATTGGAATTTAGTGCAGAGGAGAATATCCCAGGCCTACTGGTATTTATTGATTTCAAAAAAGCCTTCGATAGCGTTGAATGGAACTTCCTATACCGGTGCCTTGAGATATTTAACTTTGGGCCAGACTTTATTCACTGGTTGAAAACGTTTTACAAGAATATACAAAGCTGCATCATAAATAACGGTATGGCGTCAAATTTAGTCTCGCTTGAACGCGGTGTTCGACAAGGAGACCCTCTCTCTCCCTACCTTTTTATCGTAGCAGTGGAAACGTTAGCAATTGCCATTCGGCAGAACCCAGGTATAAAAGGAATTAGTATTGGGAAAGAAGAAACAAAACTCTTACAATACGCTGATGATAACACGGCTGTTCTTTCTGATACTAATTCTGCAAAAATATTGTTTGACCTACTAAACAGTTTTGAAAGCATCTCTGGTCTTAAAATTAATTATACAAAAACTGAAGGCATGTGGATTGGATCATCCAAAAACAACAATGAAAAGCCATTTGGCATCAAATGGTCTGATGAACCTGTTAAAGCATTGGGAGTTCACTTTACTTATGATCAACACCTGCTTAAGGAAAAAAACTTTATTGAACGACTGGATAGCATTAAAAAACTTATAAACATTTGGTCGTCGAGGAATTTATCTATATATGGTAAAATTACAATAATCAAATCATTTCTTATTCCAAAGTTTGTTTTCATCTGCTCTGTGTTACCCACACCTAAGGAAGTGGTTAAACAATTGAATCAAATGATATTCAAATTCCTATAGAACGGCACAGATAAGGTAACTCGAGTGTCAACAATAAATGAATATTCGGAGGGTGGTTTAAAAATGATTGATCTAGAGTGCATGGTGAAGTCTTTAAGGTTAGCATGGCTAGGAAGGATTTTTAATAATAATGATGGAATATGGAAGAGATATCTGGGACACAAATTACAACCCTTCGGTGGTTTGTTCCTCATGAATTGTAACTATGATATCAAAGATTATATAATTTCTTCCCAATTTTACCATGAACTTTTGTCATGGTGGTCAGAATTTCGCGAGAGGTTCGCTTCAGAAAAAGATTGGGAAAATATTATTTGGAATAACAGAGAAATACGTATAGATAAAAAACCAGTTTTTTACAAAAATTACTTTGATTGTAGAATTGTTTACACACATAACCTTCTACTGGACCTTGACAACAGACAATCTTACAGCATATTCTCAAAAACTATAAAGAAAACTAACTTTCTGCAGTGGGCCGGCCTTCGTCATTCTATACCACCCCATTTAAAAGGCACCAATAAGTCTCCGTCTATGACAGCCCTCACATTTGTGACGGAATACAACGTCTTTGACGTATTGGAAAAGAAATCAAAAGATTACTATTCACTTCTTGTCGGAAAGAAAGCGCAGCCACCCTATATAGTCCATACACTGCAAAGAAATTTTAATTTTTCTTCTGATCAAATAAAACACTTTTTTATTTTACCTCACCGTGTTGCCCTCGAATCATACGTCAAGGCCTTTCAATACAAAGTTCTTACCTCTATACTCTACACTAACACAGAATTGCACAAAATCGGTTTTAGACCGAATGATCTGTGCAGTTTTTGCAAGGCTCAGTCAGAAACTTTAAGCCACTTTTTTATTACTGTTCATATTCCAGACATTTCTGGACTGATTTTGAGTCTTACTGGCATTTTTTATCCAATCAACGGGTACACCTCTCTTTGGAAAATGTTTTATATGGAATAATATCGCAACAATGCCCTTTACTTAATTTACTCAATTATTTTGTTATCGTTGGGAAATTGTTTTTGTGGGACTGCAGAAGAAGCCAAATTAATCCAGAAATTACTGGGTTTAAGAACAAAATTGTTCTCAAGTGCGAAATAGAAAGGAAAATTAAAAACACGAAAGACTATTTTAAAAAGAAATGGGTGCTCATACCAACTCGATAAGCCTACTCGCCTGTTGTTTTACTGTATGTTGTTGTTGTTGTGTCTGTTTGTCTCTCTCTTTCTAGTTATTTATAATGTAAGGCGTTTTATCCTAACATAAAAATCCACCCTTGGAGGTCAACCACGATTTAGGAGCATGTGGGAAAGATACTGCAGAGGTGTCAATTGCATTGTATATATCGTGGACGCTGCTGATCATGATAAACTAGGAGCTTCAAGAAACGAGCTCCATAGACTGTTAGAGAAACCTCAGTTAGCTGGCATTCCAGTATTAGTTCTTGGAAACAAGAAGGATCTGCCAAACGCATTAGATGAAAAAGAACTAGTGGAGAGATTGAATCTGTAATTTATAATTTAATTAAAATAAAGTTAAATTAAAAAAAAAAAAAAAAAAGGAACACCACAGTTAGGAAAATATTTGCGTTCGAAGAAGGTGAACGCAGTTCATAATCCTGAAGATTTCGTATAGCGTTTATATTAAGTCAGATTAGAAACTTCTGTTATCTCTCATCATGACCTTCCAGAATGTTCTTCCATTAGTGAGCTTTAGCAACGACCACGGCGACGGCAACGAGAACTCTCAAATTTGCATATTTAGTAGACAAAAACAATAGCTTTGCACGCTCTGCACGTGCGTTTTTCATTTTTGTCCATTTCTTTGCCGTCGTCAGCAAAACAACAACATGAAATACAAAATTTGAGGTTTTATGTAGCACTTGAGGATAAATTTTCATTTTCTCCCTTAAATTAAGCTTGACTGATATCAGTTTCATTCTTCAGGCACTGCCACACCATTGTCATGTTAAAAAGCGTGGAATAGACTTGCATTGATTACAATGATGTGATGATGTTTTCGTTGATGTTCCCGTCGTCGTTGCTTAAGCTCCCTATTGTTAAGAATAGAACATATTGTAATCACATCGTATATAAAACCGAGAGGGTGTCTGTTTAAGTTAGTTACAGTTGCAGTTCTTTGACAGTCAAATCATGTATTTTGGTTTATCACGCCTCATCTTTCTTATAAAAAGGCACCTATGGTAGAAGGACGATAAAATGTTTAATGTTACAGCGGAGCTTAGGTGCGCGAAGCACCATGGGTAAGATTTTTTTGGGAAATCTATCCATGCAAGACATTTTGGTTATGACATCACGTACGTCTGCCCGTCCGCCCGTAGAGACTGTTGGGGTGGAAGTGGGGAGGCAGGAGAACCTCTAGGGACGGGAGTGTTCGGGCAATTTTCCTTGGCGAAAATCGCGTAGCAGCGTTGCATTTCGCAACCAGCGGTTTTCTAGCAAGAAATCATATTAGTGACGAGCAACGGGATAAAGATCAGGAAAACTGAAGAAAAGTGAAAGAGCATGAGAGAAGAGGCGACGAAATTTGAGAAATTTAAGCGAAAAAAGCCTCGAGAGAAGCCGAGGAAGGAGAAGAAGAGAAAATTTCAATGAAGAACACCACAAAGCTAAGAGAAATAGAGCGATAGACAAAACACATATTTGAACGGTTAGCTTTCAGGTAACGTTTTTCTTGCCTCGCTCCCTCGCATATTTGTAAAACTCGCTAAGAAAGGTTTGCAATTCCGTGTTGAGGGCGACTCTGGCATATTTCAACAATCACATTAATAGTTTTTTTGTGTGAGACGAATGTCCAGTCGTGAGCTGCTTTGTTTGACTGTTAAATCGCAGTCGAGTAACTTATTAAGCGAATTCACTCCTCTGTAGCCTCACTTTTTAATTAAGAAGATTTTTGCTGTTGTTCTAAACTGAAGAGAGAGGGTGTGTCAAACGGAAAAAGTTGTGAAACAGATTACTGGTTGTTGGTTATTGTTTGCAAGGCTTGTTTGTTTACTGCTATCAGCTCAGATTTGTTTGAACACTGCAAATTTTATACACTAATGACGATTGATTTTGTACTTTATGCAGAGGCACAATTATCTCCATATGCACCATATTGCCTTCTGGGGTTAGAAACGGAGCTCAGATTTTAGGCTTGGCTAAATGTATATAATATTGTGTGCGTGAAGGTCTCCGAGAAAGAAATCAGTCAAAATGTAAACTAAAATTACGTGCTTCATGGTAAAACAGATGCTACATCCGGAAAATCTCCATTAAGGATGGTTTCATTTGCACCTTCCTGTTAAATAGCGCAATATCGGACATCTGCTCCAGAAAAAAAATTAAATTATCCGCAGAAAAAAGCTCAGCTAGTCAAGAAGAAGATAAGGGAAGGTTTGACAGAGCCTCTCACAGAACCTGGCAAAATGCTTGCAATGAGCTTACTATTTTATGCCATTTTCAGTTTTTGACGTGTCCTTAAAACAGTAAATAATATGCAAATTGTCTTCAACATTACACGTCAATTTCCAGTCGCAGTTATTTTAATATTGACAATCATGCCGAGAAGAGTTAAGAATTCTTATTTCGTCTAAGACAACATGGCGGCTGTTCAAGGTATCGTTGACTATTTAAACATGACAAGTGACGAAGCTTTGTTTCAAGTTTGGATCAATATCGATAACGCTCAGACCATCTTCACTACTGTTGCTGTTCTGGCGACGATCACTTTTCTAATGGCAGCGTTTGGAAATGTTCTAGTCGTTTTATCGGTTTGGATGGACCCTCTTCGAAAACTTCGATCTTCGCCTTCGAACTTGATTATCTTTTCCATGGCTGTTGCAGATCTTTTGGTTGGTGTTGTTGCCTCTCCACTCCATGCCTTTTGGGCTTGGACCTTGTTACATAAGTACACCAACGCATCATTTGGTTTTTTAAAGTTCTTTGCAACGTTAATAAACGTAAGTGTTGGTCATATACTTCTTCTCAGCATTGACAGATTCTTTGCTGTGGTGACACCTCTCCAGTATCGAGCCAAGGTGACGAGTAAACGAGTCTGCGTCGTTTCTTTCACGGGTTGGATTTACTTTTTATTGTTTGGGTTTGTGTTTTCGCTGTTGCGAGAGCATTATGCGCTAATGAAAATTCTTTATATTATACAAATCTTCTTTATTCTCATCTGCATTGTGGTCATCAACGTTTTTACTTTGTACCGCTTTCACAAGTATTCACACAGGTTCGACGTACCGGATGACAATCATGCAGGGGTACCTCGTCAAATGATACTCCAGAGAGAAAGGACTGTGAGCAAAGCTATTGCAATTGTCATCTCTGCATTTTTATTGTGTTTCATTCCTTGGTTCATGGTTCAGATGATAATGTACGTTTGCCTAACATGCAATTTCTCGTTGTTGATGCCTGTGCATTTTATCGCTGCTGCTGTCATGTACGCGAATTCTGCAATCAATCCATTTTTGTACGCCTGGAGACTTCCTAAATATAAACAGACATTGAAGCACCTCTTTAAAAAGCGAAGATGTTGCGGAAGGTATGAAAGAAGGGAGGCCGTGGATCATGTTGAAGATACAAGTCTTTGATGGGAGTAAATTTTTAAGAGCTCGAAGCGTCAAACATTATTACTAATTAACCGCACTACGTTTCCTAGTCGAATTCCTGTCTTTCTCTCGTTCTCTTGCTAGGCTCCATCTCATCCAAAGGAGAGGTGAGAGATGGCTTTTATTTGTGATCGCTAAAAGGAGTTAAAAAGTGCAACCGTGATCATGGTCGATCGCTAACATTGCGCAGTACGCCCATTTGACAATCAACGCATGTTTGTATGCATGCATGGCGTTTCCTTAAAAGAAGATTTAAACACCAAAGAGAAGCCCGGGTTTAGCACAGACAAGCATTGAATAAGTTTAAGATTTTGAAAATTCATTTTTAACACTCTAATGGGGAACCCGCGACACCTATATGTATTCCACATGTTGAGAAAACGCAGCAATCTGTTCAAAATTTAATATTTTATTTGGCGCAGTTAAAATGACGTCCCTTTTTCTATTGTTGGGAAAAACGACATTTTACTTGAAAATGCTTAAACGTTGTTTTATGATAGAAAGAAACAAATCTGCTCAAGATAAGCCCTTTCTAGTTAAGATAGAGTATCTCCTTTTTGGTCTTAATTTGCCACACAAAAGAAACATGAAAACTTGAAAAACACATGGGTTTTAGTGTTTGAAAAAGAAACTTCCGACATAAATGTCGATAAAAAGTAAAGAAAGACTTCTAGTCAAAGCAATGATCTCTCTCCAGTTTTTTATTCTTTAGGGATAGTATTTGCACAGCTTTTGATTGCTCCATACGAAGCTCAGAGAGAACTTCGGGATGTCTCTATGGAAATTCAAAGGTGTGGAAAAATTGAAATTGGTTTACGAAAACCATCATTTTGACTAAAACTAGAAAAACGCGCTGATTGAGATTAAATCCAGTGGCAGTGGCAGGTAGTGTGGTTTAACCACACTAAGCCTCACCCTAGCATCCGGACGTTCCGGGTAGACCCATTCTGACCACTCGTTGAATTAGATCCTGGTAGTCCCCGGTTCAACTTCTCGGCTACATTTGTAAATGGCCAATTGGTTTGCCTCCAGCCAGTTGGGATTCCTAACAGTTATTGTTCTGTTCTGTTTTAATGTTTACATTCATTGGCCCTGAAAAGCCCCTACAGTGGTAAATTGAGAATGTATTGTATTATATCTGTTACAGTTAAATTTAAATTCTGGTTAATTTTAATTTGAACCTAGGTCATCTTATTTTAACTACTAGGTTTAAATTGATAGTAGGAAACATCAACAAAAACCCATCAATTAGTAGCAAGTACGTGTAATATATGATGAACTTAGAATAGCTTAAAATTTTCATGAGTATTTTATAAAACCCCAATGGTTGTTAAGTCTGGACACTGATTTTAAATGGATAGCATCAAGGTTGGGGTTAGGCTTACAGTGTATGATAACCGATTCTACTTTTCTTTCTCAGAGGCTTTTAGAAGGGCATTGTTTATTGATGAATCTCCTTAAGAGGGCAGGGGGCCAAAAAAATTAAATTATCTTATAAGGAATAAAAGAACTGAAACAAATATGACGTGTTGTTGATTTTTAATTTGCTGAGTTATTTGCTCTATCTTTTGCTTACTTTGAATTCGTAATAATCAAAAGAAACAAAAAACAAAACTCTGAAAAGTCAGGAAAAAGGATTTCATAATCTATTGATCAGAAGACATTTTGTGGGCTCAGATGATTACATCCCCAAGAAAAGGGAAAACCCTTTTTCTCTTGAATTATCAAATAAATTATCTGGGTTTTTTTTAATTTGCTGAGTCTTTTTGTAGTGATAAATCCAAGTTTTGTGATTTTTTTGGCACAATCCCCTTCAAGTTCTAGAATTTGAGAAAGTAGCACATTTACTACTTCCACAAATCCCATAATACACCTTTTTTACCCTCCAAAAATCTGCATAGGCATTGTTTTCGGCTTCTCTGGAGACATTTTCATGTCCCAGGAGAAATTGCCAAGAATCGTTATGCAAAATTTTTGGGGAGTAATAGAAGTGTATTATGGGATTGTGCAAGTAGTGAATTTGGATGAAGGGGCGTTTCCTTTTCTATTTTATTCATTTTCAGCACCACATAATCCTGAAGTTCGAACTTCTTCTTTTTCTTCTTCCCTTTCTGGCGTATATGATAACTGCAAAAGGCAGACTGCTGGCTGCCTACAAATAGCGCTGATAAGCAGTATTTAAGTCTCAGGATCCATTTTTGAGCGGTTAGCTTTCAATAACTGTGATTTATGGTTAGGCTGCAGTCCACGGTCTACAGTTCGCAAGTGTGAGACACCGCTCTCCTTCAATGTCTGGCTCATCCACTTTTTCAAATTATTGACCATTCTCCTGCTCTGTATTTGATGTAGCTGTGACTTGTCCACTCATTTGTGGCTTTTTGATTTATTTTCTCCGACTGAGAGATTCCGAAAACCACTTCATGCGGCATTTTGGCAATTGTTCTGTGAATGGTTATGTCATTTACGCATGTGCGAAATGGTGGTTGTCGTGGAGTCTTGGAAATAACTTAAACTCATTGGTAGGAAAAAAACATCCCCACAGTGGCGCTCGTAACAATGGAGCTGTTCGAGAAGCCGCTGTGGCGATGGGGTTAGTGTTCTACACGAAATGACTGTACCTCATCAGGTGGAGTTAATTTGACCTCGGGACCTAAGATCCGTGAAACGTAAGTGAGATTAATTTCCATTTTAACTTGTCTTGACAACTACCGTATTTATGTTGCCAAGTATTTTTTCACTGCGAAAGATAGAGATGATTCTCGCACTTAACTGGACAATCCCGGGTTCAAGAAAGGCTCGATAGGGTATGCATTGAATGTGGTGTGTGGTTTGCTGTCGATTCCGGTCAGCACAAAAAACCGTACGACAACACTTCAACCTGGCAGTGTGGAACCATGGGGTCCGTGTCTGGGGGTAATTTGTTTTTGAAAGGACAATATCAGGAGTCACTCGTGCGGTGATCTATCCAAGTGAAATGTTTAAAAAAATGAACCAGCCAGGGTTACGTTGTACGAAAAGAGAAGAAAGATACACTGAATGTAAATTTAAATCTCTTACAAGAGGTACTCTTGGAGGCCTTAAACGAGAGAATGAGGCAAGAGAGCGAAACCCCCATATTTTGTCCTTCTATTATTAGTGCCTTGTCATACTGCGTGGGTTATTTTAAAGACGACACCTTATTGGTCAGGTGGTGATGTGAAAATCGACGGTGCGGTCATGGTAACGAGAGAAAAAAAACAATCGCAGCATGGGCGCGATCTAAAAATAGATTTCACATGATTATCATGGGGAGCGGGGATTGGCTCTCCTACCTCATATTCTTTTGCTAAAAGTTAGGCTTAAACGGGGAGCCTTAAGCTGAGGACACTTATGTCCAGAAATGCACCTAATTAGATGCACGTCCAATTTTGACATCCGACACGAAGTGTCCCTTTAAGTCTAGGCAATTGCTACCTATTTTCAACAACAAGGTAAGGATAAAGGTTAGCATTATTTTTAGCTTAGTTTAAACGCAGCAGTTAATCTTTACTTAAAGAACAGCATTTGGGGGACACTTTGTATGTCCATATTCCGTGACACGAGTTATGTTGAAGTTGGGGAGAAGAGCAAGGGGACACTTCGTGACGCTTATTGAAATCCGCGTGCATCTAATTTGGGGCATTTCTGGACATATCTGGCTGAGGAGTCAGTATTGATTTGTATCCAAAAGCACCTTCATTTTCTAGGCGTGTTTTCTGTTATCTCATTTAACAAGACTATAAATAACAAATGAAGTTCAAATGGAAAATTGTTTTATCTGGCAAATAAAAGCACTCCTTTCAGATTCCCTTCGTCTGAGCATTTCAACGAGATGGCGGAGGCCGTTGTTGATTTTCATGCTTATTTCGACGTTCGTTTTCACTTAGCGTAAGTTACTTAGCTTGCGCTTGCGTCCCTAGTGGAAATCAGAAGTGGTGTGGACCCCTTCATACCACTTTTGACGGTTGGAAATGGAGCGTTCTGATTGGTCGATTCCAATTTGGGCGGGAAATTCGAATTTTAGCGGGAAACGTACGTTAGAGGGACATTCAAATCATGATGTCACAGACACGTGACACTCTGCGGACCCTCAGGAAACAGGTTGGAGTGTTTTGCTTCGCCTTATAGGAAATTCGAATTGGGGGGGGGGGGGGGGGGATTATAGAGACCCAAGCCCCTCACTGCTAGAAAAAAAACAAGACAGAATCGTTTCTTTCCGAATCAAACGGTTTAATAACTAGAATCATCAAGTAGTATGTACAACAAGAAGGAAAAAAGCATAATATAAGGTCACACTATGTACAAGATGGTGCCCCGCACATGCACCCTAGTTTATTATGATCAATGCTGATTTTTGGATGTGGCCGTCCGATGAAAAAACACCATCATCTAACTGATCACATCCGAGTAGATTCTGCTTAAAGTCACCTCAATTCCGTAGTGTCCCTACTCAGTTTTTTTCTTGGTGCCCTGCACACGCACCCCGCAACTTGACAGATTAAAATTCGAGGAGCTCCCCGAAGGACATGTCCTCGAAACAGGATGTGTCTGCAAAGAACTCAGCAGCCTCACAAGATCCAACACGGTCTTCACGTTCAAATTTCGTGGCCTCACGAGCCAGATCCAAATCCGGTCCTGGACAAACCACTACCTCCCGAATAGCGTTTTGGATGTGCTGCTCACGCTCCGACGCCACTTGACGCTGTTCACAGTCTACCTCCGCTTGCGCCTGAGAACGACCGCGATTTGCCCCCACGAGCCACAATACGATTTGTGCGGCATCAACGGGTTCCTCGTCCTCCTCTGGCGCTGCTGGGGGTGGTCGCGAACGTTGTGCGAGACGTGTGGATCGTCGTGCAGGTTCGGGGCTGGATGGTACCAGGTCGTTTAGTTCCGCTACCACGTCAAAAGCGATGGACGAAGATCCTGCGGGAGAGGCACGAAGCAATAACTCGTCTAGCCGGTCGGCGGCGTCGGATAGATCGGAGGACAAAGACGGGGATGCTGGAGGAACCAGGTTGTCCACGTGCGCCAAGCTTTCTCTCAGGTAGGGATGCGTAGGAGGCCGGAGCCCATACTTACGTATGAGCCATCCACCACCTGCCGTATCAATGACATGCGACGGACGGGCATCGGTCGCCAAGCCTTCGAGCAAACACAAACCCAGCTCACGTCTCCGACGTGTATCGCGATATTGTTGGCTGTATTCACGAATTTGTTCGCGACGGTTCGCCCTGTACCGTCTTCGAATTTCGAGGCACTTTCTCCGACGTGTATGGTAATATCGTCGGCTGCTTTCACGAAATCGTTCGAGGTGGGTTTGGCGATGGAGTCGTCTACGCTCACGAATCTGTTTGCGGTGGCTCGTGTGGTACTGTCTTTTGTATTCGAGGAGCCTTGTTTTGTTCGCACGGTAATGAGCTCTTTGTCGCTCCCGAATTCCCTCCCTGTTTGACTCCGGATCTTTTGCTTTCCGTTGTTCTTGAACACTCCCCGTTTCCGCTGTAAATAAAGAGATAACAATGACCACGTAAATGAGAGCAAAAAGAAATAAATAACGAGTTCCTAAGGAAAAAACCCACCTGAACTAGACGGCTGGCTCGCTAGACGAGCGCGAGCTTCGGTCAAGAGATCCTTAGTAGTTTCGGACACCAACAAGCTTCCACTTGGCACCAGAAGTTGATGTTGTGCCTGAAGTTCCCGAGCACATTTTTTCGCCTGGCGATATCGGCAACAGTACTCATTAATTTGGGGTCGATGTCCGGCTGCATACAGTTTCTTTGACTCATGGATCTCTGCTCGATGTCGTTCGCGATATCGTTTCTTTTGAGCAAGAACTTTATCGCGGTTCGCCTGCTTCCATGCACGAACACTTTCACGCGTCCTTTGTTGTTTTGTGGTAGCGTCGATGTTGGTGAAAAAAAGAGACTCTCGAAAAGAAATATATTTTAAAGAACGGTTCAAACGAAAGAGAGCTTTCTTTCTTCTCCAACAGAAAAAACACAGGTTGCCTAAAGCAATGCTGCCACGTCATTTCGCGCCAAGAAAAAAATGGTCCGAACACTCCCGTCCCTGAGGTTGTCCTAAATTTTAACGTTATCGTGTACATGTGTCGAATCAGATGAATAAATCGTACGTAGCAAAAAGGAGACGGTCAAGCTTAGGGTTGCCGGTTCGAGGTTGAATGATTGGACTTTCTCCTTTTTTTTCTAGTCATGGACGAAACCATTTTGTTTCTCCTGTTTTTTTGTTTTTTTTCCCAGTTTCATGGGTTCATCTACAAAGAATGCGTCTTGAATCGAGTATAAACCCTTCACAAAGTCAAGGTCAAGGAATCTTGAGTAGAGGTCTGTCACAAGGTCAAGTTCAAAATCAAACTCAAGCACTTTATGTGGTTTGTTTGTTCAAACCACATAAATGATGTTTTACGGACTGTTCAGAATGAATTTTTTTTACAGCCAAAAAGGATGGGAAACATTTCAGACCATTTTAGAACATCCGCTGGAACATAAAAAATGGAAGTTCATGAGGAACAGTATGCGAGTTGTTTTTTTTTTTTGAGCACGTGCTCGGTTAAATGTCACTTCCTAAACATTTTTTTTTTTAACCAAATGCGAAAAAAAAAATTGTGAAGGTCACCCGCATTCTCCCAGGGAAGGAAAAAAAAACACACAACGGAAAAAAAAAAAAGAGAGCATGCAAGCTAAACACAAGCTCTTTCTTGTCGTTACATATATTTACAAACGTTCTGAAACTATTTACAACTTTTAAAAAACGTCTATGTACAACTATTAACAGCGAAAACAATGGTTTTAACAAATTCCCTAAAAATTCACAGAGGAGTCTTTTTTTTTATTCCAATGTGCTGATCGTCCGAGCCATCCGCAACCTCCTAGGGAAGGAAAAAAAGAGCATGCAAGCTCAAGAAAAGTTGTCATATTTACAAGATTCTAATAAAAGTCGACAAAACTATTTACGAAAAAAGATATGTACAAGTTGAAAAAACTATTTACAAGTTTACCTCCATCGAGGCAGGAACAAAACACATCGAGGGCAAAGGCCGTACTAGTTATAAATTCGTCGATTCCAAATTTTGTGATATAAGCCACATCTGCTACACCTGAAGAGTTCGCTTTTGATTATGAAGGGCGGATTGGTGGCCGGGACGACTGCGTGGGCTTTTTACGAACAGATGGCTAGCTTTTCTAAGAGAAAAAAGAAAGAAACAACATGAGTCTCCTTGATCACAATCTTCAGATAAGGGTTGTAGGTAAAACTCACAAATCTCCTCTACCAGGGCTTTCATGTTATCCCTGTGCTCCATCTTCGCCTTCTTTTTTAAAATGAGCTCTTGGAGTTCTGGCGGACGGACGTCCCACCAGCTCTCAATCTTGAAATTTGGGTTTTTGGACTCAAATGCACTATTTTATACCAATCAGACGCCCTCGTTTTAACCGCACTTTCCGCAGAGCGACTGGGGCGGGACTCTCTCTCAAAAAACGCCACGTGGGTTTGAGAACCCCCTATCTACCCTTAGTTTCAGAGGCCTTGGAAGAGCCATTCGAGTTTTACTTTTTTTAAAAAAAGACACATATAGGTCCATCATAAAGAACTCACACATGAATGTCAAATAAAACAACGTTTAATGAGAAGAACAATGCGTGTTTTACAAGTGTCTACAGTGTGGTTGGCTGGACATCGGTCGTAGGCAGGTCCTGGGCTTCTGAGCGGCTAGAAATCGTTGAGTCCGTTCATGATGGATGTAGCGAGTATCGTGATCCAGCCCCCTTTGACCACGCATCCACTGCACAAAGTGATAACATTCCACTTGAGGGCAGTGAAGCTGTAGAGGGTGCTCATGTTATCCGCAAGAAGCTACAGAACTGAGACGCGGGAGATCATTGAATTTCGGACAACCCAAAGGTTCCAAATCGATGTGAGGCATCCCCCAGCTAGTCAGCCATCGCCGTTGGATCAAACTCCCTTTGTAAGCCACTAGAGACCGCTCCGAGGTCTTGTGTTGTTCGTAGAGGTGTTGGGCATCCGTTTTTAACTCATGAGCCAGATGGTACAAACTAGGTGGATAGTACGAGAGCCCGTGGATGTGGGTCGTACAGTAGTACGCCGTTCGTCGATCTTTAGGTGAGAGATCGCGCCAAGGCACGGAAGGTTTGTAATGAATCGATCCCCTGTGTTGACCCGTCCAATCGCACCAGCCAAGTTCCCTAGGAAGAAATTGGTCTCCCAGACAAAATCCTTCTAGGTCGATCACTAGACATACTCTATCGAAAAGGTGGGTCCTCTTTGTCGATGGAGTCGGAGTCTTCTTCTGTGTCGAACGGGGATCGGAGAGGGACCTTGAGATCGTCGGCCCATTGGAAGAGGTAGCGACACTCATTACAATTCCGATCAGGTTCCCAAGGCGCCAAAGCTTTGAGAGGCAATTGATCCTTTTCGTAGGCGCAACAAAAACACAACAAGCGATCTAGCAGGACGTCCAAGCGTCGATAGCACACTTCCAGTGTCGTATCACTCTTTTGTAGTCCGATTGTCTTTGTATCGGAGTGGGACATCGAGATTGTCTGCTTTCTGGAGAAGGTAGCGAACAAATCGGCACTCACGACAATTTTGATGGAGAACCCAAGTCGTCAGGTCAATGAGCTCTGTTTTTTCGTCTTCGTCTTCTTTGCAACCTCACACAAGAGAGCGTCCAGCAACAAGTCTATACGTCTACAGCACCTCTCCAAGCTCATGACAAACTGACTGTTCTCACTGGCGCGACTCTTTACATACCCAAGGGTGTTGACGTGGACCGAAGCTGACGCCACTTTCTAAAGACCAATGAAGGCGGCCTGAATGGGACTGACCTTGAACGTCCTTGACACCACTCTGAGGAGCCAATGACAGGGCCGCCCGAATGTGGCACCATCCTTAAGAACCATTCACAGACCCTGGAATGTGACATCTGGTGCTGACGTCCAACCATAAAAACGCGAGACACACTTCATTCGTTGTCAGTTGTCTTGAGAAGAAGAAGAAGAAGAAGAAGAAGATGAGTAACTCTTGGAAGTACGGAGACCTGTCGCCTGCTCGCTATCCGTTTCGAGAAGAGAAGAAGATGAAGAAGAAGAAGAAACCAGCGAAACGTTCTTGTGCTAGCCAGAAACACGATGTCGTCCGCGAAGCGGCTGAACGCACCGCCAAGATCATGAGGGATGTCAAGGAAATCCGCCGTCAAAAAGATGCGGAGCGGCGTAAGAAAAAGCGGGAAGAGAAAAAGAAACGAGATGAAGCAGAGTTGAACAAAGCCGCTGAAACCTTGGACGCTCTCGTCACCTTAGATCCCCACCTACAGAGACGGTGGCGTGGACACCTCTCAGTGCGGAATTGAAAGAACTCTTAGAGTCAGTCCCTGATTTAGATAACTTGCCCAGCTATGAAGCGATGATGGAACCCTTACTTCCTACACAAGGATCTGTGGTAGTGACCCCTGTGGAGGTGAAACCAGAACCTCAAGAACCGGCCATCGTGACTCCTATGGAGCCACTACCTCACTTAGAACCCGGCGCAGTCTTGGAACCCCTACCGGAACCATCCCCAGAGCCCAAGGTACCTTTGTGTCCGTTCCACGAGACTCCTTTAGGCGAGAACCAGACCCGAGGGGATCCGGCCTTCCGATACGTCTTTTGTAAAGAGTACAATGAGGTGTGTCCGTTTTGGGTGGTGGGTGTGGATCGAGCCTACGAATGGCAGGCTGAAGTACCACCACAACTCCATCACGATATCAAGAAAGGACCATGGCACCGCTTTTGTGGAGAGAAAAGTAAAGTTGTACGAACTACGAACCCTGATTCCCCCAATGTGGGTCGCTTTTTCTTGACGTGTCGCCAGAACATACCCTGCCGCTTCTTCCAATGGTTGGACCGTGAATGGTCGGACCAGATCTTTCAGCACCGATGGCAAGAGGCCAGAAAGAATGGCTGGAAAGGAGAACGGGAGGAGAAAGCCAGTGGGTTGGTTGAAGTGAACGCTCCATTGGACCCTCATCAAGCCAGAAAAAAGCGAGAGTTGGAGAACGAAACGGTGGTGATCCAGGTGCCCAGCCTGTCCGACGACAAGTTGGAGGAGAAACTAGAGAAGTATGTGAGAAAGCGGCGATGGATGGCTCAACAGAAAAAGTGGATGGAACACGACGATTTGCAGCAGAGGTAGTGCCGGCGAATAGAACGATCCCGCCCCATTACGCCCGAACTGTTGCATGCTTGTTTTGAACAATTGAAAATGCTTGAGATGGAAATCGATCAGGTATAAGTAAAAGCTTGAACCTTCAAATTTGTGTGTCATTATGTCGTGTGTTGAGTTCGGACGACGTCTGTTGAGAGCGGTCGTCGCTCATGTGACCCAACTCCCTTATCGTGAATTCGAACAACGGGTTCGTTGGCGTTTGTTGACTTGGCTTTGTCGGGAAATGATGAAGCTGCTCGGAGGCACACACGCATGGGATGGATTTCCTGTGATGAACCCATCGATACCCTAGCAGTGTTCGAAGTCATGAAAGAAGGGATCGACTATAAGTGGAGTCATTTTGTCGTCTACATGGACTGGTTGATGACGACACTCGGACCCGAACGCGCATATCATACGTGGCAAACCCTTAAAAAGCATCATCCGCAGGACATCCCGACCATTCTTGAGTGTCAAAAAAGAAACGCCGCCGCCGCGTCGCCGCCACACCCATCGTGAGTGCCTACACGGATCCTTAGACCCCAGGTTCATTGGGTGGTGTGTATAGGTACGCTCAAGCTCAAGGATTGACGCAGAAGGAAGCCTTACGAGAATTGCAAGGGGAATTGGCCTACACACTGCATCGCCCCGTTCGACGACGGTTCAAGATGCTCCCGGTATTGGTGTTTCACAAGGACGAACAATGGTAAGCCGATTTGGTGGAGGTGCAACCTCTCAAACGATGGACGGTCATTGTCCAAATACGCTTGGGTGGTCCCTGTGAAAAACAAGACAGGCACCGTGGTGACTCAAGCTTTTGAAAACGTGTTACGACAAGGACGAAAACCTCAACGTTTACAGACGGATCTGGGCAAAGAGTTTTACAATGCTCCGTTTCGTCGGATGTTGGAACGAGGAGGGATCCAACACTTTTCTACGCACGGGGATGCCAAAGCATCCATAGTGGAACGCTTCAATCGTACGTTGAAAGAACGCATGTATCGGTATTTTACCGCAAGAAATACTCGAACGTACCTGAACGTGTTACCTCAATTGTTAAACGGGTACAATCAGACCCGTCATCGAAGTATTGGCATGGCCCCACGAGACGTCACCGATGACAACGAACGCGTTGTATGGACCAAACTGTATGAAAAACGCCTGAGACGACGTCCTCGACCTAAACTCAAGGTGGGCGATCGTGTCCGTTTGAGTAAGAAACATCGTCCGTTCAAGAAAGGCTATCTCCCTGGTTGGACGGAAGAAGTCTTTATTGTGAGACGTGTGGTGCGAGGACCTGTGGTTACTTATCACTTGGAAGAATGGGATGGCACGCCTTGGAAGGGCGTTTTTACGAGCAAGATGTCCAAAGAGTCACAATGTCAGACGATGCTTTGTTCCGAGTGGAAAAGATTTTACAACGACGTGGACACGCGGTGAAAGTCCGATGGTTAGGCTGGCCCCCAAAATACGATAGTTGGGTCCCTCGTACCTCCTTGACATAGGTATAAAAAGAGATTTTTAACAAATAAAAAAAAAAAAGAGATGAACCATGTCGTGTTACGCTACCTTGTCGAGTCATGTGCAGAAACAAGGAAAGGTTACGTTTATACAAACCTTGGACGTACAGCACTTATATTTCAAACAGAGTTAACTGAATAGAGGGTAATGTAAAGAGCTAGAATTCTATCCCATATGAACCATGTGAGCGTTAGCCCTACTGATGGAAATGGATCCACACAAGGACAGAGAAAAACTCTGACCAGGGTGGGAATTGAAATTGATATCCCACCCTGGTCAGAGTTTTTCTCTGTCCAATTTGCTGTGTTTTGTTTTCACATAACGTTAGAAGCGAACGCAAGCATAATCGTAAGCAGAAGGAAAAAGACAAATTTTTAATCCTTGCGCATGTGTTTATGCTTGCTTCAACCCTGCTTTTACAGTGAAATAAGCGTTCTTATGCTCGCACTTGTGTTTTCACTTGTGTTTGCGTCGCTAGTGAAAATCAGGCTTTCGGTACTGAATGTCCGTGTGCATTGCGGACCTATTTGAACTGTATTTGTTATTAATAGTCTTGTTAAATGAGATAACAGAAAACACGCCCAGAAAATGAAGATGCTTTTGGATAAATATCAATACTGACCTTAAGACATGTTTTCACTCCCCAGCTTAAGGCTCCCCGTTTAAGCCTAACATTTAGCAAAAGAATATGAGGTAGGAGAGCCAATCCCTGCTTCCCATGATAATTATGTGAAATATATCTTTAGATCGCGCCCATGCTGCTATGTTTTTTTTCTCTCGTTACCAAGATCGCGCCGTCGACTTTCACATCACCAACTGACCAATAAGGTGTCGTCTTTAAAATAACCCACGCAGTATGACAAGGCACTAATAATAGAAGGACCAAATATGGGGGTTTCGCTCTCTTGGCCAGAGTAACTCTTGTAAGAGATTTACGTTTACATTCAGCGTATCTTTCTTCTCTTTTCGTACAACGTAACCCTGGCTGGTTCATTTTTTTAAACATTTCACTTGGATAGATCACCGCACGAGCGACTCCTGATATTGTCCTTTCAAAAACAAATTACCCCCAGACACAGGCCCCATGGTTTCACACTGCCAGGTTGAAGTGTTGTCGTATGCTTTTTTTTGTGCTGACCGGAATCGACAGCAAACCACACACCACATTCAATGCATACCCTGTCGAGCCTCACATTACAATCATGTGATGTCTGATGTCTCAAAGGATATAAGGGAGCTTTAGTTCGGAGAAGGACGAATACCGAAAGTGATGAATTTCGCATGCGTGTGAGGTTGTGTCTTTAAGATTCATTTTCTTAAACTAAGCGTCAAGAAAAGAAATGTATATTTGAAGTGCAGTTTATATATGTAAGATAGCAGTGATCCTCGAACTTAACTGATCTCTAAAGCCACACGTTTGAGAGCACGTCGCTTTGTTGGGCTCGTGTGTTCCCGTGAAAGAACTGATGAATGAAAGAAGTTGAATTTCTCAGGTGTCCAAAATGTGAAGGAATCGCTTAAATTACATACATACATACATACATACATACATACATACATACATACATACATACATACATACATACATACATACATACATACATACATACATACATACTGAATTTACCACTCCCCATAGGAGCTTTAATTCAAGGCCAATCAAACACAATCACGACAGAACAGAACATTTAACAACAACTCTTAAAAATCCCTACTGGCCGGAGGCAAACCAGTTGGCTATTTACAAGTGCAGCTGAGAAGTTGAACAAGGGACTACCAGGAACAAATTCAACGAGTGGTCAGCACGTTTCTTGAACCCGGAATTGATCAATTAAGTACGAGAATCACTTCTATGTCCAGTTAAGTGCGAGAATCACTTCTACCATTCGCACTGAAAAAATACTTAGCAACATAAATACGGTAGGTGTCAAGACCAGTTAAATCGAAAATAATCTCCCCTACGTTTCCCGTCCGTGACTCAAAAACGTGGCATGCTCAAGCTAGAAACGACTAGAGACAGCGCATCACCCAAGCCAAAATCAACGGAGCAAAACGTTCAAATGCACGCAAAATTGACCATTTGTAGGTTTGTAGCACTGATATACACTGTTTAAGCTTACGCACTTGTTCAAGAATGGTTAGCTTTTATAAAATGTTTGTTTTTCGTCAT
>NC_090889.1:42764041-42766541 GCF_036669925.1 Montipora capricornis
CGCATCTGGTTAAACTGATAAGCTGGGCTATCGGAAAAATGAATCGGAGCAGGAAATTCCTCAGAGGGGCGTATTGTAAAATGACCTGAATAAAAAAATGACAACAGCAAGAGCGTGTGTGCTAGCACAAAAACGTAACAAAAACCATAGTTCCATGGCGGTGTGATAAAAAACAGCAGCCAAGTGCATTGGACACACCTAACCTACTCGGTGGTCGAAAGGATTGTACACCCGTATGGCTTTTGTAATTAGCTCACAATAAAAAACAACCAAAGCCGGTATAAGAAATAACATCGGGCACACTGTGCCATCAGGAGGATATCCGCACATGATATAAGAAGTTGTGAACAGCGTGGAATGTTGCAGCCAAAAAGTCAACAACGTGTAATTCCAACTGAAGGCTGATTCATTAAAAATTATATATTCATCAGCTTGGTGAACATAAACCGCAAGGAACTGGCGAACAAATAGCAAATAAATAGCAAATCTTTTCAATGATGAGAGATTGTGTAGGGAATGTAGGCATCTTAAAACGGCCCCTCTGAGGCTCCTGAAAAGTCGATAATGGCCGCGCGAGTTTAAATGAACGCCATCGCTGGAATAAAGGCTAACCTTGGTATTCCAAAAACCCCTGTGCCTCCAATAAAAAGAGTACGGGAGTGGCTCTAGCAGGAACTTCAAGTACTTGACTAAATCGCGAACGCGTTTATTATACATAGGTCTCGATTCTCGATAAACAGTTTGGCAAACGCAAACACGTTTGACCTGAAAACGTTCATCAAGCAAAGTGACTAACTCCTCAATAGAAGAAGCTATCGACAACGGGTCAGCGTGTACGAGATCGTTCGATCCCAGCTGTAAAGTGCCAATCTGGGGCAGAAAAGACTCAACCATTGGTAAATCAAAGGCACGTGCCTTTGCAATAGTTCTACCGCCAACACCATGCCATTTAATTTCGCAGGCTTCGGCAATAAGAAAATTGGCGTTAAAGTCGGGATTAGAGGCAATAAAGTCCTTTAAACGGCGGATAAAGGAGTAGCCAAGAATCAATACCCGAGGTGGAGCCATGCCAAACGTTTAGGAAGAATAAAGCCCTCGAGATAAAGAACTGAAGCAGCATACAACTTGCCTGAAAAATCTTGATAATCCAAGTTTAGTCCGTGAAGGAACAGCTAAGAGTGCCAGTCACGAAGACTGCAATCCCTTAACTAGACCTATCCTTACTCCGCACTTATCTATGATTGGGTCATTTTTCTGGCTGAATGCCTCTATTGACCCGAGGAGGTCAAAGTCGACGACATAAATAGCATCATTCCAAACAGTAATAATGCCCCTTTTAATTCTAGACAGATAAAAAAGATACTCTAATACCTACACCTCTTTATTTCAAAGCCTTATCGAGTACTTGTGATTACAAATACGTTTCACTAATTCAACGATTTAAAAATTTGGAATATTTTGTTTTTAAGTGTATTAGAGTATTGCGGATTTAAAGGAGATCGAGCAATCATTTGTGAAAGCCGCATTTTCGGCTTAACTAAATACTTGCTAAAATCGTATAGAGTTCCTTTATCGTTAACTAAGCAACTGAGGCAGCCGAAAGGTCCAAGCTTCTGTCAAAATTGATCAGTGATAGTTTTTTGTACAGGACAGGAAACTACCACGGTGACAAGATGTCGCCCTCGTTGTATTTTGACCGCTACTAAAAACAGTTGGAAAATTAAACTTTCCCCGAATCCTGTGGATAACAGAGACAGCGCTTCCTTTCCTTCCAGCAGAGAAGCCATTGCATCGCAGTAATATTGCAACATTCTACGATTTTCTCATACGCATTTCTGATCACCTTATTTCTGCGAAGTGGTTCTCTTGTTGTTGCAGCTTGTCATTGGTGACGTCACCAAGTAATTTAATTTCAGCGAATCAGAATTTTTACGTTTTTGACCAAAATTTAATTGATGCAACAATTATTTACAAGTACGAAGCTATTTTAAAAAGAAACATTGTTTCGTTTCCGGACTGATAATTTGTTAGGGTGTTTGGCAATGAGTACGAAAATTGAGGATGACAAACACGTGCCAAAGGCAACCCAGGCTACGCTCAAGGGTTGTCTAGTTTTCCATTTCTCTGACCATTGTGTTGTGTCACTTGCTTTGAGTATTCTTTAATATTTATTTTCAAACCAGCGTGTTCTCTATGGAACAAGTAGTGAACCAACAAGTGAACCAGTGTAGGTTTTCTTATCGCCCGCTATTGTCAATTTCGGCACGCGTGCCAGTCGGGTAGAGCAGCTTGTTTTCCGTTTTGTGACCATTGAGTTGCGAACAATTTAATTTAATTTTTAAAGGAAATATGGGGTGTAAAGTACACAAATAAACGATCAATTTGACATATAATTCGTGGCTGTATCTTGCAAGATTAAAATTCTACAAGTGAAACAACTTTCATGCAAGAGAGAGTTTGATTCGCCATGACATGTTTCACACTGAAAACACTTTGGCGA
>NC_090889.1:42776541-42779041 GCF_036669925.1 Montipora capricornis
ATTTAACAGGAAGGTGCAAATGAAATCATCCTTAATGAAGATTTTCAGCTTATTCCGGATGTAGCATCTGTTTTACCATGCGGAACGTCATTTTATTTTACATTTTGCCTGATTTCTTTCTCGAAGAACATTAGGCACAAAAATATAACATTAAAGAGTTCATTATCCCTCTGCCATTTTTTATCCAAAAAAAGACCTCAAAATTATCCCAACTTTTAATATCATGACATTATCCTTGGGATTATCATGGCTGCTTTTTTTTAAGAACGGTCAAGCGAGCTAAGATTAACCAAAATTTTAAGAACATATACCCAGGCTAAGAGTTAATTGGAAAAATTTTTATTTTGCTGATCTGTTTTTTTGTTTGTTTGTTTTTTTGTCAGTTTTGTGAGTAGTATAATTTAAGGTAAAAGAAATGTAAAACTGTAGTCTTATATAACAATTAACTCAAATACTAACGGACGTTTTTTTTAACATGAACAATGTGGTTTTCTTATTGCAAAAAAACACCATTGTTAATAGAGGGGACTGGTTTTGAAGCTCGGCAAACATCAAAGGAGCAAACAAAGATGCAAAGATTTAGGTTGGAAGGTCCACGACCGTGTACAATCTTTTGTTTTGCACTCATCCACTATGCATGAATTACGTAACCAACACGTCTCTATTGGTTAGTTCCTCAGTAGGGAGTAAAAAATTATTGGTTTTCCCCTATTGCCTCTAATAGACAACAAATCAAACACAACTGGTCACTTGTTAAAAAGGGGAACTGACTGCTGCACTGGATAGAACTGGTAACGGACCGCTTAGCCCGGCATTCTGCTTAGCCCGGCATTCTGCGAGCAATGAGACCCCGTTTGCGTTTATTAAAACTAACAGAAGCTTAGACAATAATAACGTGCCTGCTGCCCGTCAGGAAAAGCCCCCTTTTTAGAGGAAACCTGAACCCTCCCGAATGCAGAACCAGGCACTTAACAAATACCCCGAGGGTGAGGGGTGGCAAATCCAACAACTGTAAGATAACAAAATAAATCGAAACGACATTAATAAAAAATCTCGAAACGAGAGCAAGTTGGCAGCAACGTCAGCATAGAATGGCTCCACTCAGCAAAATCCCGCCCTTATAGTACTTGTGTCACCATGAAAACTGTCAAAAACCGGCGAACCGTGAAAACAACGATTTGCTGCTATTCTTCGAACGGCAGCAAATAAAATTTCCCCTATTCCCTCTAATAGACAACAAATCAAACACAACTGGTCACTTGTTAAAAAGGGGAACTGACTGCTGCACTGGATAGAAATACAAAGAAAGGGAACAGAATGTCAGTAGAATCAAATCAAATCCCCAGGGACCGGGAAACTAGTAAACGATTGTCAAGGGAATCCTCGACGTAGCCATCCTTAGCGGTCTCTGACTGCCACCTGCCATGTCGTTTCCGGCATCTATCGGGGACTTGAGCGTTAGCCGCTGAAGTTGCCCCTCTCGCTCTAAATGAATGCAAACTAATAATATCCGTAGTAGGTACAAACTTACTTAGGAGGCCAACTAGAGATTCTCGTGCACGAGTATAGCTAAGCGGTTTCACTTTCTCAATAACTTTATATCCAGACCTGACCTTAACTAAAGGCTTAAACAAATAATCTGATGTCTTGTGTGATGTATTAATGCCCGCTGAAGCCATGTATCTTTCCAAATTAAGAACAGGACAAGACACTTTTCCAGATCTGCTGATCACTACTTCATTACCTTTTCGATATTGATCGGTCTTACTCTTGGTCACTTTGACAGTTAAGTGAGTTTCACTAAAACTGATGTCTTGGATTGCAAGGGCTGCAAGCTCATTAAAACGAAAGAACCCTGCGAACAAAAGTGAGGCCATAGAAATATCCCTACGTATTGGTAGCTCCCTAGAATGCTCGTGTTCGGTACAACATGCTGTAAGAGCTTCAGGAGAAATGGGTGATTTCTTTGCTACAGGTTTAGCTTTTTGACGTTTAGCGCCCTCGACTACGTTTCTTACAAAAGGGCTAACCATAGGGTTAGAAACCCCATCAATGTCGTGAACCCATTTTAAAGCGCTAAAACAAGTTTCGATCACGGAGGCAGAAACTTGAGAAGTGGACAAAGAACTAAAATACAAAGCGGCATCAACAACAGTAACTGGGAAAACAATTAAATTATTGTCGCGTGCGAACTTAATCCAACGATTTAAAGAACTAGTGTAATTAACAACGGTTCAACGAGCTTTTGAAGAAAAGACTGTCTGCTTTAACGCTTCAAACAAGCGGTTGAGATGAATGCTCCCACGGCCAGATCCTGAGCGGTCTTCAAGCTCCTTCCACGGGCCTTGATCAAAGAGGTTTCAACCTGTGAGAAACAGAGAGACTGTGCATGATAAAAAACAAATATGAGATTGAAGCCATCTCCGATGTTAATACGCTACTATGAATCTTATAACACCACCTGTGAGTGTAGTGAACGATATTCAAGGGCCTGGTGTTC
>NC_090889.1:42784041-42789041 GCF_036669925.1 Montipora capricornis
TTCTAAATGACAGTCAATCAAAAGTTTCGATTAATTTACTCAAAACTCAGGTTTGAAGCGAGGACAAAAGATTGTGCATGGTCACGGTCAGCTTAACATTACAATCATGTGATGTCTGATGTCTCATAGGATATTAGGGAGCTTTAGTTCGGAGAAGGACGAATACCGGAAGTGATGAATTTCGCATGCCTGTGAAGTGGTGTCTCTAAGATTCATTTTTTAAAACTAATCGTCAAGAAAAGAAATGTATATTTGAAGTGCGCTTTAAATATGTAAGATAGCAGTGATCCTCGAACTTAACTGATCTCTAAAGCCACACGGTTGGGAGCAGGTCGCTTTGTTGGGCTCATGTGTTCCCGTGAGAGAACTGATGAATGAAAGAAGTTGAAAGAGGCCGCCTGAATTTCTCAGGTGTCCACAAAGTGAAGGAATTGCTTAAATTACATACAGACATACTTACCTAATTGACCACTCCCCATAGGGACTTTTCAGAGCCAATCAAACACAATCACGACAGAACAGAACATTTAACAACAACTGTTAAGAATCCCAACTGGCCGGAGGCAAGCCAGTTGGCTATTTACAAGTGCCGCAAAATAGACTGAGAAGTTGAACCAGGGACTACCAAGAACAAATTCAACGAGTGGTCAGAACGTTTCTTGAACCCGAGATTGTCCAGTTAGGTGCGAGAATCACTTCTATCTTTCGTAGTGAAAAAATACTTAGCAACATAAATACCGTAGTTGTCAAGACAACTTAAATAGGAAATAATCTCACTTACGTTTCCCGTTCGTGTCTCAAAAACGTGACATGCTCAAGCTTACTATCGACGTGATGCTTGACAATTAGCATAGGCAGCTCAAGTTCGCGTCACTAGAGAGTGTGTAATAATTAATTACTAGTGGGAAGATGGCCTTTGAGTGCAAGCGGTGTTGCATTACAGGCAGCCGTTGAGAATTTAAACGCCTTATAAGACTTTGTATGGGAAATAAAATACCGTCGATTATGAAGCCTAAAAAACGCCCAATTTAACGTTCATTCAATAAAATGAATAAAACTGACTCACCTCTGGTGTATTCTTGTGCGTTTTGGTGCTTATTTTACAGTTTCGGGAATTCCGTGTTTTCACTGTTCTAAGACGAAGTCAAGGCAGCACACTAAGATTTCGACCGTTGTCAGCTCAGAGGCGGTTTGCGCCTCGAAAATCCATCCCAGCTGCGATTTTTTTCACGCAAAGCTAAAGCCTCATCATTTGCGAACCTCTGTGAATGTTTCGTCGTCAAAAATCCCCACGCACTTGGCTGGAAATGAGCATTTTCTGCTTCCGATTCCACGATACCTGATGAATTTAACGGCTGATGATCTTGTGAATTGTCACGGAGCTTGGGTCCGAGGTCAAATTAACTCCACCTGATGAGGTACAGTCATTTTATGTACAACACTTACCCCATCCCCACAGCGGCGCTCGTAAGGTTCGCAAATGTTGGGGGTTTAGCTTTGCGTGAAACAATAATAACTGTTAAGAGCAAATGTCCACAAAGATCAAATATAGTCCGGTAAGACTTGGAAATTTAAATTCGACCTACTTTTGCATATAAGTAGGCCTCAGTAAAAGTAGCAACGCCATGCGTTTTCTTGCCTTAAATATTTCGGTATTTCCGAGAAAAACAACATTATCGATTTCACGTCCCGGCATCCAGTTAACGAGTTCCAACCGGGCTGAAAATCGATCATTTTCATTCGATTAGCGTGTCGGATTTATTGAACGCAGAAAAGTTGTAATACAACCAACTTTTTGCTTAACTCTTCCTTGTCCAAAAAAGCACAATTACAGGAAAATTGGTTTAAGCTAATTATTTGGCGTATAACAAAAGTAGTGTGCCCTCCGACGTAGAGTTCGACGGTGGGTGAAAAGAATTGACATTTTGACCATGTGCCATATCTCGGAATTCCAAAAGATTTTAGATTCTAACTATATAAGGATAGGTCTTCCAATATATGTAAAGTTTAGTTTGGGCAAATAAATAAGCACTCGTCAAAAAATTATTCAAATCGTACAGAAAAATCAAAATCATGTCAGTAGTCGAATGCGTGACCAAACATTACCCCCGTATTTATAATTAATGAAATCCCTTCATTTCGAAATATCTGCATTACTTAAGCACACTGCAACATAAATATGCTCGGATATGATATCTTGACTGTCAAACAACGTTTCTCTCCAGTCATTTCTTCAATGGCGTCCCGCTAAGTTTGTAAGACGAGAACCTCCGTAACGGGCATCTGTTTGGTAGATTTAACAACAAAAAGCAATTTTGCGAAGTCCCTATGCAACCTGTACCTTGGTGGTTCATTGTATTGCTCGATAGAATCCCTCAACCTGCTTTGAAGCAGAAATAGCCAGGGACAACGAATAAGCCACATGTGTGATCGCTCCGTCTTTCTAATTTGCATAATGAGCAGCGTGTGGCAAAATTCTTTGCACTGGGTAGGGGTGGGGATTTTTGTAAGCTGAGCGTCTACCAATAGCTTGCAACGAAAAACGCATTGGAATCTCAGTACTGTGGTTCTACGGAAAACGAAATTTAGAATTACTTTTTTTTGTATATTTCATGCTATTGACCATGCGACAAAAATGTTGGTTTTTTGAGATTTAATTTTGTTTACTTTTCCTAGACGACACTAACTTAATTGACTAATACATAAAGTAAAAGAAAGTCCTTTTTCCCAAGAGAAATGTGAGCAAAGCCGTTGTTAAAATCTTGGCAGTTTCGCGTTGTTTTTAAAGAATAGTTGGTAGTCGTTGTTCTCACGATCGGTACGACCATAGCAAATTATGCATCAGTCAATTCCAGCCGTTCCCCACCCCACCCCACCCCCCTCCGGGCTAATCCCCGGGCATTAGCATTTTCTTTAAAAATGGATGATTTCCCCCACATAAGCTGTTTAAATGCCCCGGGAGGGGATGAGGAAAGAGGTCAAATACCCCGTCCCCGGGAACATTGCCTTCCAACACCTCTGCAGTTTTTTATCAATCAGTGAATACAACGTTCAACTGTTCAGTATTTTAATACAACGGTAAGACTTCTGGCTGGAGGCAAACCAATTGGCCATTTACAAGTGTAGCCGAGAAGTTGAACCAGGGACTACCAGGATCTAATTCAACGAGGGGTCAGAACGGGTCTTGAACCCGGAACGTCCGAATACTAGAGTTAGACTTAGTCTGGTTAAACCACACTGCCTGTCACTACCACTGGATTTAATCTCAACTAGCGCGTTTTTCTAGTTTTAGTCAAAATCATCGTTTTCTTTGACCGATTTGAATTTTTCCACACTTTTGAATTTCCATAGAAACATCCCGAAGTTCTCTCTTAGCTTCCTATGGATCAAGTGAAAGCTATGCAAATACTATCCCTAAAGAATGAAAACTGGAGAGAGATGATTGCTTTCACTAGGAGTGTTTGTTTACTTTTTCTCGACATTTATGCTGGAAGTTTCTTTTTCAAACACTAAAACCCATGTTTTTTTATTAAGTTTTCATATTTCTTTTGTGTGGCAAATTAAGACCAATAGGAGATACTCTATCTTAAACTAGAAAGGACTTTTCTTGAGCAGATTTTATTTCTTTCTATCTAAAATCACGTTTAAGCATTTTCAAGTAAAAGCTCGTTTCTCCCAACAAAAGAAAAGGGGACGTCATTTTAAATGCACCAAATAAAATAACATTATTTTTTGTAGAGAATACTGCGTTTTCTCAAACATGTGGAATACATATAGGTGTCGCGGGCTCCCCATTAGAGTGTTAAAAACGAACTTTCAAAGTCTTAAACTTATTCAATGCTTGTCTGTTCTAAACCCAGCCTTCTACTTGGTGTTTAATTCTTCTTTTAAGGAAACGCCATGCATACAAACATAAGTTGATTGTCGAATGAGCGTACTGCGCAATGTTAGAGATCGACCATGATCACGGTTGCACGTTTTAACTCGTTTTAGAGATCACAAATAAAAGCCACCTCTCACCTCTCCTTTGGATGAGATGGAGCCGACCAAGGGGAAGAGAGAAAGACTGGAATCCGACGAGGAAAAGTACTGTAGTTAATTAGTATAATGTTTGACACTTCGAGCTCTTGAAGATTTACTCTCATCAAAGCCTTGTATCTTCAACATGATCCACGGCTTCCCTTGGTTTATACCTTCCGCAACATCTTCGCTTTTTTAAGATGTGTTTGAATGTCTGTTTATATTTAGGAAGTCTCCAAGCGTACAAAAATGGATTGATTGCAGAATTCACGTACATGACAGAGGCAGCGATAAAATGCACAAGCATTAACAACGACAAATTGCATGTAAAGCAAATGTACATTATCATCTGTACGATGAACCAAGGAATGAAGCACAATAAAAATGCAGAGATGACAATTGCAATAGCTTTGCTCACGGCCCTTTCTCTCTTGAGTGTCATTTGGCGAGGTACCCCTGCATGCTGCTCATCCAGTGCTTTGGTGCTGTGTGAATACTTGTGAAAGCGGTACAAAGTGAAAACGTTGATGACCACGATGCAGATGAGAATACAGAAGATTTGTACATTATAAAGAGTTTTCATTAGCGCATAATGCTTTCGCAACAACGAGAACACAAACCCAAACAATAAGAAATAAATCCAACACGCGACGGAAACGATGCAGGCTCGTTTACTCGTCACTTTGGCCCGATACTGGAGAGGAGTCACCACAGCAAAGAATCTGTCAATGCTGAGAAGAAGTATATGACCTACACTTACGTTTATTAGCGTTGTAAAAAAAAATAAAAAACGAAATGGTGGGTTGGTGTACTTGTGTAATAAGGCCCAAGCCAAAAAGGCATGGAGTGGAGAGGCAACAAGACCAACCAAAAGATCTGCAACAGCCATGGAGAAGATGATAAAGTTTGAAGGCAAAGATCGAAGTTTCCGAAGAGGGTCCATCCAAATTGATATAACGACTAGAAAATTTCCAAACGCT
>NC_090889.1:42799041-42801541 GCF_036669925.1 Montipora capricornis
GTGACCAGTGAAAGTATTTGATTTTTTACCTGGTGAAGGGGCACTTCCGGTTCTGTGGTCCACTGAAATCCCCAATCTCACCCCCATGTGCGCTTGCCTCGGGCATAAATATGCAAATTACGCGTTGAAAGTCAACAACACGGAGGACCATAGACTTGCCACAAGTCGACCTCAGGATAACCCGAGAGGAAAATGTTCCGGCGAGCGAATCGTGATTTTTCGTACGCGAATTGAATGAGCGAGCGACGAAGTCGCGAGAGGTCGACTTGTCTCGCTTGCAAAGTTTTCATTTGCGTCTCGCGCCAAAAAGGGGATGACGTCATTCGCAAGCCCTGAACTTCATGGCGCAATCCGACGAAAACAGTCGAACATGTTTGTTTCTGCGAAATCGAAAGAGGAAATTTGTTAACTTTGTGCTAAAGGTATCAAAAACAAAGATGAAGTAAAACGAAAGCTTTTTTTCAATCTCGAGTCGCCGCTTGGAAAGGAGATCTCCAGTGGTATTTTCTGGACCATCGCTTGTGCCGTGATTTGTGCTGATAGAAACGAAAGACTAATATAATATATTCGAAAGATTAGCAAGTAGGGGAAAGCTTCGAATCGTCAAGAAAGTCAATTGATTTCACTCATGAAAGATCAGGTACGCTTCAGGTGTAGGAGACGTACTAGACCGGGATTAAAAGATACATCTTAGTGAAACTTAAGCTTACCATCTTTAGCGATGCAATGACTCTCGTCGATGAATACACATGCATTTTAAAAATTTTTTTCCATTCGACGAAAAATGTGTTGATAGTCGTTGAGAATCGCCTCAGGACTTCCAGACACCCGTTTATACTTAAGATTTTAAATGTGTTGTCTCCTAAATAGCGACCGGCTAGAGACCAAATCTTTCGTGAGTGAAATCAGTGGAAGAATTACGAAGACGATAGCATTGCCACCCGCTCCAAGTAAACGACCAAAAGCGTACGGGACTAGTTCAAAGGTCAGACTTTTCCCAGCTCCGGTTGGAGAAGACACAAACAGATCTATGCAAGACAGATATTCTTCAATTATTTTCCTCTGATGGTCGCGTAATTTGGAATATCCGGTGGCCTTAGTAGCATGTTTGAAAATCACGCTTCACTGCGTGTGGCAAATTTTGATTGACAACTCTATCCCCTGGGGTCCACAAGGACTACTCTGATTGGCCTAGCTCAGCGACCCGTTTTTGGGTCGCTAAATTGGCGCCAATCAAGTATGAAAAGTCTTCGTTCCGCGCGTATCTAGACGAAGGACTTCTCGAAAGTCTAGGAGGACCATCAAAATGGAAACTCAAAGGTCAAATATTGAATAACACTTGAGCGGTTTACTGCTTACTAAATCAAAGGACACAGACATTGATACAGATAGTGATACATACAATGACTACATATGCATTTGTGGACCAAAACTTATTCAGTTTATTGTGTTTTATTTTAAAAATGTTATGTGGCTAGTTGTCGAAAACTCCGCTGAATTAATATACAGGGGAAAAAAACAGTTTGCAAAACTCACGATGTCACAAATCAAAGAGGTTAAGCATTTTTATTATATTTATACCTTTGTAACGCTGACTTTTCGAACCGAAGAAATATTAGTATGGAGATGGCGGATACAATGATAATATTCTCTTGGTCACGCAAAGGCAGCCCAAGCTCGGTATATGATTTATAGACTTTGTATGGGAAAATCAACTTTGAGCTTATAAATGCTCAAAAAAGCTGTAAATGTAGAAATAAACTTCGCTTACCTCTATGAACAGTTGTCCTCGTCTTTTCTGTTCAGGGGCACCCAACGAGAATATAGTTCAAAATTGTTAAACGTATTTTAATATTTAAACGGTAGATATAGGTATATTTTTATCCCCCCTGTTCGGATTTCCTAGCTGAAAGTCTAGTGATCCGAAATTATAGGGATCAAAACTTACCTTTTCGAAAATTTCACCAGAAAAAAGGCTCCCGAAAATTCTAGGTGACCTTTTTAGGGTAAAAATCCGTTAAAAATGGGCAATTATACCATTTTTCAGATGTTCGAAAATCCTAGGGGAGGCAGGCAACCAAGAAATTTTACATCAAATGTTCCGAAAATTCTAGATCTCAAATCGTCTTCCGAACAGATATTTTCCGAAAATTGACGTTGGGTGCCCCTGTCTGTTCAATCGGAGGGCAAACTGTGTCCGTTTTAGACAGGTTTGTAGCTTACGTATTTTTGCGATGTCGTCAGTTGTCATTTCCCCTCATAAGCGGAAATGACAACTAAAGACAAGTTTATTTCTACATTCACAGTTTATTAGAGTATTTATAAGCTCAAAGTTAATTTTCCCATACAAAGTCTATAAATAGTATACCGAGCTTGGGCTGCCTGTGGGTCACGCACTCGACACCGCTGGCGTGATTTTGTGTCTAGTGTAAGCGATTTTTGAATCCTTTTTTTGACGACTGCCAATCATTTGCCCAAACTAAATTTTACTTATTTTGAA
>NC_090889.1:42809041-42811541 GCF_036669925.1 Montipora capricornis
CACTTTTAGCGCATCTCGAGATACTCAGGTTTCCTATCGGTGATGCTTACTAATACAGGGATATTTTTGCACAGTTTAAAACTAACCGGAAAAAGTAGGTCTTAGTAAGTACTCTAGGTATCCAAAAAGGAAACTGGGGTAGCCTAGCATTTTTGACTGACAGATAATTAAGTTTCAATTTGAGAAAGGACGCCATACATTGTTTGTATTTTAGAGCTTTAGTTTTTACAAATATTATTCATGAATTATCTTTGGAAAATGCTTGGTTACCCTCAATTTTCTTTTTGGATTTCAATAACACTTGTTAAGAGCTACATTTCCAGCATAATCATAAACCGGGGCAAAAATATCTTTGAATTAGGGCGCTTTCCTTTTGTCAGAACTGGCCGGCCAGACCAGTCAGTTTGCAAGGAAAATGCAACAATTTGAAGGAACACTTAGAAGATGATCCCTCGTATTCTTCTGGAGGAGTATATATCATCCTCGAAGTGAGTTAATTTGAAAGCGTTGTAGAGGTAGTCCTTCCTTTTGCCCAGTCTGGCCGGTCAGTTCTGTCAAATGGAAAGCGTCCTTAGTAAACACCGTCTCTAAAACCATCTCAAGAAGTATATGCTCGTATCCTCAAACTAATTTTCCCTTTCTTTTCTCGAGTGGGGTCCGGAAGGGGGTCCACTTTGGGGTCCACGTCTTGTAAGACCAGAAGCACACGACCTTGAAGCGTGCAATTTTGTATTTTTTTCCTTGGAACAAAGCTAGGGATTTTAGGATACCAATACAAAAATAAGATCGAAATTGCACGCGCGAGAAAATGCACGGGCTGGGTTACATCCAAATAAGGAAATTTTTAAACTCAAAATAATTCAGCTCTGAAAAATCTGCCTACAATTCCACGCACGAACCGACCATTACTGAGTATCTGCCATCCTCTCGGCAGCATTTCAACCATTTAGGTAGACTAATGCACTATAATGTTCGTCCTATCTATCGACGTCGCGATGAGAAATTCCTAACGGATACGTCCATTTTTTATCCTTTGAACATATTTTTATGTGTTTCTCAGATTTATGATTTCCATTTGATTACTGTCCGAGGTCTGGTGTCGAAACACACCTACGAATCGCCCTACGATCGCGATTATTTGGTTCATTTAAGCTTCTACGTTGTTAATTAAGACAATTTTTTTCTGTCGGTTTTTTCCGGATTCAAGTCGAGATGCATTTTATCATCATCCGAGACCTATCGTCTAGTTATTACACTAATGAGTCGACCACCATATCGACTGTTTGGTGCATTTAAGCTTCTATACTGTAACCTTAGTCTTTCCGGCTCCAAATCTTAGCAATTGAAAAACAGTAACAGCGACATGGCTGGATCTTGTGACATATAGGCCCTCCCAGGGGAAGGGGGAGGGGGGGTGGTCCTTTTTCCCCTGTTCCCTTTAAAAATTTGCTCATGTTCCCTTGTTCGATTCCCGAAATTACTTCCAAACTTGTTCTCAGCTTTTTGATCCCTAAAATGTTCCCTTGTTCCCTAAGATATTTTGCCTTTGTTCGCGTTTTTTAGTTCAAGCTAGCCATGTTTCCTTGTTCTCTAAAAGCCGCCCAACGATAACAAACGGGACTGAAAAAAGGAGGCCGCGCAAATACCGTAAGAGATGTGGACCTGTAAGAGAAATAAAGAACCCTTTCTACAAAACTTTACAAGTCCAAAATCTCGAAACATTGCGTCGGGTAAAATGTGTGGACCTAGAATGACTAATCACGTGCTGTACTTAGCTTAAATACACCAGTCACTACCCGTAATCCCGGCCCTCACAAACACCTACTGCAACTCAAGCCCTACCGCTCTAGTGACGTAGAAGTATTCAATTTCAGGCTTTTTTGTTACCACGCAATCGCCAGAACTTCCATATTTCATCTTCACCATGCAACAGACGCGAGAGAAATATACCATTAAGTTTATTTTGGACGTTTCGGCCGCAGACCGACGTAACATTACAAGCGAGAATATTGGAGAAAAGCCAAAACTAGAAGACAAAGTTACGGCTTGAAAATGCGTGACTGCAAGAGGCTAGCGACCCAAAGACTTGGAAATGGAAAGCCTGAAAACTTAACGTTATTATCCGTCCTTGGCAGTGGTGCGCTGCAGTTCAGGCAGGTTGTGCAGAAATGAACAATACTAACAACGTTTGTGTAGTCAGACAACTTCTGAATGCGTGTGTCCGAAAATGAGTGACTGTTCAACTCCTAGTATAGTTATTGCTGTTTTAAGAGTAGACTCATTAAAGATTAAAGATTAAAGGTCTGTAAACCATGCAACTGATCAAAGCCAAATCGACAGTAATGAGCTCTCTCCACGTCGAGATTTTGATGCTCTCTTTATGGAACTAGTATAGGTGGAAAACCTAACTAACATAAAGAACAGAGGAACCACACGCCTGAACCGAAGTATCTGAATAAACAAATCTGGATCGTTAGGAAGGAGATAGCCAAGGCGAATT
>NC_090889.1:42831541-42856541 GCF_036669925.1 Montipora capricornis
CCAGGGCTACCAAGCTAAATAAGTTAAAATCTGTGGAAAGATATTTACATAATAGGAAAACTTACAAAAAGCTCTAGCAGAGAATGATAAATATTATAAATATAAATTTATACTATGCAAGTTCTAAATTATAAAGATGGGCCTTAAGGTTACGCTTGAAATTGCTTATAGATACTGACTTTCTTAAACTCAAGGGCAAGGCATTCCATTCATTAACAACAAGATGAAAATACGAGAACTTAAGCAAGTTTGTTCTAGCATACTTAATTTTATAAGAACATTCAGTATTCCTAACATTATATGAAGTGTTTCCTGCAGGTTCTAAGTAATCACAGAAATCAATGTCACATAGTCCTTGTTTACATTTAAAAAGGAAAATAAGATAAAAGTACTTTCTTCTAGATGCTAAGCAACTTTACCTTTCCTCATACGACTTATTCTTCAAAATTACTCTTGTGGCTCTGCGCTGTACACCCTCAATGATGTCGACCAAATACGCTTGATGTGGTGACCAGACTTCGCAGGCGAACTCCAGGTGTGGTCTGACCAAATAAATAAACAACTTCACGAAGACTTTTGGGTTAGGGCGATTTCCCACAAGTTCTTCTGATGAGGCATAGCATCCCATTGGCAATATTTATTTTAGTTAAGATGTGATCTCACCATGCCAAGTTGTGAGTGATGATGATCCCCACGTCCTTTTCTTCCTTACATAAGGATATTTGGTTAGAACCAACGTGGTATGTATTCATTATAGGGTTCCCCTTTTTGGTGATACAGAGGTATTTACATTTACCTATATTAAATCTCATGTCCCAAATATCACTCCAGTTTGTAATAGAACGTAGATCATCTTTCAAGATTTCACAATCCATTTGTGAAGATATAACTCTACAACACTTGGCATCATCAGTGTAGAGGGGAAGAATAGTATCAGGTGATAACTCTAAACTGATGTCGTTGATGTATATAAGAAACAGGATTGGTCACATCAAGAAACCCGGAGGAGCCCCTGAGGTGATGACATTCCATCAATGATAACCCGGTGTCGTCTGTTCGTCAGGTAGTCCTCTATCTAACTTAAAAGTGTGTCACGGAAGCCTTAAAATCTGAGCTTGTATATCAGCTTTTGGTGTGGTACCCTGTCAAACGCTTTGGCCATATCTAATTTGACCACCAGTGTCCAATGTTGATGCCAATAAATGCACATGCTGTAACTGTTGTGTAACGCAAGATCTATTTGGTCGAAAACCATGTTGTGATGGATTCAAAACATCTTGCACGTGGTCATAAATTCTGGAAAACACGCATTTCTCGAGAACTTTCGACACGACTGAAAGTAAGGCGATTCCTCTATAATTAGTGACATTGTTCTTAGGGCCTGATTTATGAACTGGAATGAGATTGGCATCTTTCCATTTCACTGGAAATTTCCCGCTAGATAGTGATTGGTTAAATAAACAGGTCAAGGGGCCAGCTATTTCACAAACGAGTTCTTTCAACACTCGTGCAGTTATTTCATTTGGTCCTGGACTCTTGGATGGATCCAAGTTCAACAATATCTTTTGAACTTCATCAGTAGAAAGCGTGATGAAAGATAACTCGCTCATATAAGGTACAATTGGATACAGTTCAGGAGGCGGAGGCTCTGTATCAAGCTGACTGAAAACGGAATTGAAGTAATCATTAAACAGATTGGCCTTAGCCAAAACATCAATGATTAGCTGACTACCATTCTCATCTTTGATAAGAGCCGAAGGAATCCTTCTTGACTTTGTTTTGCTGCTATGACAATTCCAGAACTTTTTGGGATTAGTAGAGACCTGTTTAGAAAGATCGTTTAAATAACCATTGTACTTGGAGCGTATAAGCTTCTTACACTTACGTCTTATGGCTTTGAAAGATTCGATGTCTTTAGGATCTTTGGATTTCAAGGCCATCCTACTCGCTCTGTATTTCTTCGACACAAAGTTTTCACTTCCTTATCAATCCAAGGTGGTGTAAGGCTGTCCTTTATCTTCTTCTTGGGAATAAACTCGTTGACAGCTGACCAAAATAGATCTTCCCAGTTCGATAGGTTGGTATTGATATCATTGTCCAGTACTGAGAAATTCCAGCGAATATATTGCAAAGTGTTTTTGAGTTCCCTTAAATTGGCCTTTTTGAAGTCGAGAGCAAACTTTGGTCTTGGGGTTACACGATTAAGGTTAAGATGGATGGTAAAGGTAACACTCCGGTGATCTGTGTCAACAAAACCCTCACTGGCAGATACATCATTGACTAGGTCAGGAGTTGACGTAAGGACAGGGTCCAGTATACTGTTATTCCTGGTGGCGTGCTGATTCATTTGAGTAAGAAATAGATCATTCAGCAGTTCAAATATCTTAATATGTAACTGTTCAAAAAGCAGAGGGACTTGGTTTACCCAGTCAAAGTTCGGAAAATTAAAGTCTCCAACTAAGAAAACTTTATTCACATTAAGGTTAGAAATTAAGTTGAAGGATTCATTAATAAGATCCAAGTAGTCGGAATTTGTATCTGGTTGTCGATAAAACACACCAAAAAGAAATCTGGGACCTGAAGCGGAAGATATTTCCCACCAAACTAGCTCACACTGATTTACTTCTAGATCACCTCTTCTGGTGCACACCAGGTCATCTCTACAAGCTAGCATAACCCCTCCTTCTCTTCTGTTAGTTCGATCTCTTCTAAATATAGAGTAACCGTAAGGTAATATCTCTTGGTCTAACACAGAGGGATCCAGCCATGTCTCGGTAAGCTCAATGATGTCCACATTATCAGAGTAGATGGTAGCATGAATTTCCTGGAGTTTGTTTCTTAAAGAACGAACGTTTGCCAGAAGGAACTTCAGGCTGCAATCATCCCGAAAACCAGTACTTCTGTTCAAAAAAAGGACTGGGCCATATTATTTAATGACGATATAGAGTCGTACATGACGGGAAGAGCACCTAGGAGACACTTTGTACGCATCCAGGATGAGTCTCTGGTGCGATAAATTATATAATCTTTAAGAGATAAACCAGCTCATTTGTAATGAAATCGCAGGTTACAAGATTTGCACATTACGGTCCGGTGATTACAGGCAATCGATTTATCACAAACACTACATTTAGGCTTCGAATTTCCAGCAATAGAAGGACCAGGATTCGGTGATATGTCACCACATGATAGAATAAGAAGAGAGGCACTCCATTTTGCCAGTAGAGCAGGTCTAGCCAGATTCAATAGCAAGATAAGTTGTTTTGAAGCTGGAATGCAGGACGTCTTGACCTTGTATCGAGTAGTATTAACGTGTAAAGCCTTGAAAAACGAATCAGTTACTTGCGTTCCGATAAAAGAAACCGCTTAGTTGATTTGTGAGACTTGTTATCTCACCTTTCTTTACGTTATGGATACCGTGAGGCTTGAAAATGATGCGATGGGTTCTTCTTACAGCGTGACCGAGCGCCATGCTTCACTTCATATTACAATATTTTCTTAAAGGGCTAGGTCACGCTATTTTAGGTAATTTTGTTTACTTTTGCTATTAATGAGCTCTAAACGTCAAATTGGCAGAGCAAGAGTCTTTCATTTGCAAAATCACGGACACATAACAACTGAGAATGATTTTCCAGCTTTGTAAATGACATTTTGATATAGACTGATATAAATTTGAAAAAAGGTGGGCCGACGTTTTTCAAATTTACCCAAATTCAATCCATTTCAATACTCTCCAGTTTTGTCCATCCATGTCCCTTCTTGGCTTCCCTGTGTTTTGTTAGAGTTCTTCTATAGTTTTGAACAGTTATTTTGATATTTTAGTTAATTCTATGACCATTCGATCAGTGCTGAAATTGCCTAAATTTGCGTGACCGCGTGCGCGCCGAAGGCCGAAGGCGCGCTCGGAGCTCCGCTGAGACAATTATTCTACTCGGGCTTGCTGGATATAAAATGATTATAACCAGCACGGCGCTACGCGCCGCGTTGGGTATCTATCACTTCATATCCAAAGCGCCCTCGTAAAATAATTGTTAATTATACATGGTTGCAAGGGAGTGGCAAACATAGTCAATGACCGAATTGTTCATGGGATAAATGCTGGAGAGCACAATAGGAATCTACATGCAGTTTTACAGCGCCTGAGAAAGAGTAGTTTGACCTTAAATGGAGCCCAATGTCAATTCAGATTACACAAGTTGACATTTTCCGGACATGACCTGGGTTGCGAAGGGGTCTCGCCGAGTTAAGAGGAGATTGCCGCGGTCGTGAATGCACAACCCCCCAAAGAATGCCTCAGAAATGCGCTCATTTTTACAGCTAGACCAGTATTCATCAAAGTTCATTTCGAGCTTTTCAAAAGTTGCTGAACCTCTACGAAAGCTGTTGGGAAAGGATCAAGCCTTCATTTGGGGTGCGAAAGAACAAAAGGCATTCGAAGAGCTCAAAAGTCTCGTGACATCAGCAAAAGCACTGGCTTATTTCAGAGGGGAATGCAAGACGAGTAAGGTATCAGACGCAGAACCATACCGCCTTGGAGCAGTGTTACTCCAGTCTCAAGAAGGTGAATGGAGAGCCTTGCGTAACCTTGCTGAGGTCGAAAGACGGTACGCTCAGACAGAGAAAGAACCTCTCGCCCTAGTATGGGCATGTCAACGGTTCAAGTTGTATGTGTATGGTCGTGACTTCGCACTAGAGAGGGAAAACAAACCTGTGGAGTGTATTTTTAGAAGTAGATCCAAACCAGCGGCAAGAATCAAGCGATGGCTTCTCCCTTTGCAGTGCAACAACTACCAAGTAGTGTACCAACCCGACAAAAGCAAGATAGAAGATGTGGGGTCCAGATTGAATCAGCGTGATCTCAAAGACTCGAGCTATGAGAAAGAGGTTTTTTTCCCATTTGTAGCTTAGGAAAGCACGCTACTTTGCTTAATTAACGCCAAGTGAGATTGACAGGGAGACTGCAGACGACCCGGAACAGGCTAGTGTCCGCCACTACGTCCATACTGGAGACTGGTCTCAGTGTTCTATGCCATGATATATATGTCAAGTATGAACTGTGTAAACTCGGAAAGTTGGTGTTGCACGGATATAGAATTGTGATACGCCAAATTTTGCTAAAGGCGGTGTTAGAGTTGGGTCATGAAGGACACCAGGGTATGGTGAAAACGAAGAGTAGACTTAGACAAAAATGTGGTGACCTAAAATGGATAGAGATGTGGAGCGAATGTGCAGAGGGTTTCATGGCTTTCAAGTCACGGGACAGTATTCACCACCCGAACCAATGCAGACGACGGAGCCACCCACGGAACCGTGGCAGAATGTGGCAGTCAACCTAATGGGACCTCTGCCCGGTGGGGAGAATTTGTTAGTGGATGTTGATTACTACAGTCGTTTTTTTCGAGGTAGTAGTCATGAAGTCAACTACTACACACAGGATCAACGCTGCCCTAATGGACATTTTTGCCCGATTTGGAATCCCCTACATGTTAAAGACTGATAACGGTGCGCAGTTCGTGAATGGATAATTTGAAGGACTTCTACACGAATGCGGAATTGAACATCGAAAGTCATCACCTCTCTGGCCACAGGCGAATGGTGAGGTAGAAAGACAAAACAGGACAATGCTGAAGTCCATAAACGTTGCAGCTGCAGAAGGAAAAAGATGAATTGATGAACTACCGAAATTTCTGTTGGCATACAGGCCCCGGTTGTTCGAAGGGTAGATAGCGCTATCCACTGGATAACTCAATCGGTTTTGCTAGTGTTTATCAATTCAATTCAATTCAATTTATTATGCACTAGGGTGCAGGGATGGCGCAGTGGTGAGAGCACTCGCCTCCCACCAATATGGCTCGGGTTCGATTCCCAGACTCGGCGTCATATGTGGGTTGAGTTTGTTGGTTCTCTACTCTGCACCTAGAGGTTTTTCTCCGGGTACTCTGATTTTCCCCTCTCCTCAAAAACCAACATTTGATTTCATTTGCGTTAACTTGTTAATTTCAATTTACAGTGTCCCCGATTAGTGCCCTACAGCGCTAGACGATTAGACAGTTAAATAAAGTTCCTTTCCTTTCCTTTACTATTTACATCACTTATGAGATAGTTAATACTATATTAGCAGTTACTAGAGTATAAATATGTTACATAAAAGCAAAAAAAAAAAAAATCACCAAGATACGTGCGTGGTAGCCAGAGTAGCCATTGGCTTTCGAGCTGGCTACCACCATAATAAAGATAAATGCGGCATTAAACAAAAATGAACATTAAATAATAAACATAACTAGTCGTTTCAATCATTAACTGACACACATTGCTTTAAATTATATATGATAACATCTAGTCATTATTATATGAATATATAGTCTTGCTTAAATTACAGAAAAATAAGTAATTGTTCATTTATCTTTGCCTGAATGCAGCAAAGCGTAATGAAACAAAAGATAAATGGTTTCTTGAATTCCCAAGCGCAGGTGCGTTTGTCGGCAGTGTGTTTTAAGTGCCGGCATGAGATTATGACAAGAAAGTGTGATATGCAAAGTAGCAAGTATATAGTCGCTGAACAGTAAACAAGTTTCATTGTGGATTTTTACAAGCGGACAGTTAAATTCTTAGCTCGTTTTTCCTATCTCGTTCACATGGCGCGGGGCCGTCGTGGTCGCCCTGCTTCAGTTCGTTCTTCTATTTCGAGAGTCAACGTGGACATTGAAGACCCTGTTGCCCGGCCGTCCAGAAGAAAAGAACATCACAGTTCAGGCCGTCGTAGTTCTCGTTCACATATTGCAGTTTTAAGCGGTTTTGGCCGTAGTTCTTCGCCTTTGCAAAGGGGTACCCGTAAAAGTCGTTCCGCTTCTCGCAGCCCTGAGCCCCCAACTTGGGCGAAGGAAATCTTAAAGGCACTGGAGGCGAAGAAGGAGGAGGTCAAGGTTGTCAAGGAACAGCTCGACTCGCTAAAACGCAAGTCTGCAGAGGAAGAGCCCGAGTTCAAATATAAGAGTAATAAGAAACAGTTCAAGGATAAGTTCAATCAGATTTTAGCGAGGGCTGGGGCGGATGACGCGATCACTAAGATTGCCAACGAAGGTATGTCACTCCTTCATAACAGAAATAAGCTTATTTCTATTGCTGACCGGGATGGCTGGGACGTGGTAGAATATTTTGAGGCGGACCCGCTCACTAAAAATGACGAAGAAGAAAAGAAACTTCGTGTCACGCGCAAGGAAGCAGAGAGGTCTCGGGAGAAGCGAATTGTATTTCCTTAGTTTTTGCCTTAGAACGTTTTCGGGTATTAGATGAGTACCTTGAACGAGTTGTTCAGCCTAATTATTTGCTTTTGTTTTGTCTGAGCCTCTTGGCCTAGGTGTGGGCCTTTGCTCTGTGCAAGTCAGTGGACTTGGAACTGTACTAGTGCGCACGAGTTGTGTAGCTGAAGCAAGCCGAGAGGGCAGTGCCGACACAGTAGTGTGTTCATTTTAGAGTCGAGTGGACTCCTATCCGTTGTGCGGATTTGCTTACCAGTTGACGCCGAGTGGGCCAAGTCTCCATGTGTTGGAGTGTGTACTGGTGCTGTGTTAACTTGCCATGTGGGCAGTTTTCGCTTCAGACGATGTGTATCTTGCACGTTCAGTGCTTTTCGCCAGATGATTTCAGAACTTGGTTTAGACTCAAATAAAGTTGGTTTACATAGCCTTCGTTCAGGTGGTGCTTCCCAAGCAGCACGCAGCGGAGTTTCTGGGAGAGTACGGCATAGACATGGTGGTTGGCGCAGTATCCAAGCCGCAGATGGTTATGTCCATGAATCTTTGGAAAATACCCTTGTGGTATCTAGAAATTTGGCTCTTTGATTTTCAGTATGTGTTTTGATCGATAAACATTGCGCGAGTTGTGTTGTATGCAGCAGTATGGAGAGATTTACATTTGCCCTATTAATTCTGATGGCTTAACGATGTTTGCTTAATGAACTTTGCCTTATCTCGTATCCTTCTATGCTTTTGCCACTGATTGTGAATTGTCTGCTTATCCCGCACCGCATTTCTGTTGTCAGTTCTTTGGGTGCGGGGAATTCAAGAATTGTTCATTTATCTTTGCCTGAATGCAGCAAAGCGTAATGAAACAAAAGATAAATGGTTTCTTGAATTCCCAAGCGCAGGTGCGTTTGTCGGCAGTGTGTTTTAAGTGCCGGCATGAGATTATGACAAGAAAGTGTGATATGCAAAGTAGCAAGTATATAGTCGCTGAACAGTAAACAAGTTTCATTGTGGATTTTTACAAGCGGACAGTTAAATTTTGTTCTTTTTTATATTTTGATTGAAATCCTGTAATCCTTTTCCTCGTAACGATTTGAATTGTTTTTTTTACTGGTTTTTTACCTAGTAATTGACAGTTGTTATAAGTGGTTTTGTTTATTCAATTTACTTTGGCCGCATCAAACGTATACAGTTTGTTTGATTTTTTGGTGTCTAAACAGTGTAAACATTTGTTTTTTGTTTTGTGAATAGTTGGTTAGTTCAATAAATGGGCTAAGAATTGTCTGCTTATCCCGCACCGCATTTCTGTTGTCAGTTCTTTGGGTGCGGGGAATTCAAGAATAAGAAATTATTGCACTGATTAAAAATTACAATTCAGTTTTTTAATTATTTTGTGTAAGTAAGAGAAGCTGTTTGTATTGTTTTTTAAAAGAATTATACGGTAAGTTTTTTAGGCGTATAGAAACTGACTCCCATATTTTTGATGCTGAGAACTGAAATGTTGATTGACCATATCTAGTTGTTACATTTATTCTGTAGACGTTTTGACTTGATGCATGCTTGGTGTTATGACAATGGATTTCAGATGCTGGTGTAAGAGCATCTGAGAAAAAAAGCTGGAATACCGTTTTTATCATTTTGAATTTTGTTGGCAAAGAGTGCTATCCTCAACTTGTAGATATTATTTAATTCCAAGATTCCAAGTAGAGCATAATAAATTTTAGCATTTTCTGCCCTGTGAGCAAAGAAAATGCACCGTACACATTGATTTTGTTTTGTCAAAACCCTTGTGAGTCTTGTTTTGCGTGCATTGCCCCAGCTCATGGTACCATAGTTTAAGTAGGGGTAAACAAGAGTATGATATAACTGCTTAAGGACATTTAGATCAACATATTTCCGTATCTAATAAAGTATTCCTAAATTTTTTGCTAGTTTGTTGTTTACATGCTGAATCTGAGGTTCCCAATTTAGATGTTCATCAATGTAAACTAATACGTATTTAACCGAAAATGACCTACGTTCAATATTATTAATATTAATATGAACAGTCTTCCTTGCTGACGAGATTAGCATATAGCGTGTCTTTTTAAAGTTAACAGACAGCTTGTTAGATGTGCAGTACCTCAAAACTAGTGCTAGTTCGTTGTTGACAACAGATTCCAGTTCGTTTAAACAGCTACTCGAGAGAAACATGTTAGTGTCGTTACCAAATATTCTAAACGAAAATCCAGTGGAAGAATTTGGGAGATCATTAACATAAAGCAGAAATAACAGTCCCTAAGGTAGAACTTCGGGGTATCCCACAAGCTATTGTTTCCGTATTTGATCTAAAGTCTCCAATTTAAAAATACTGTGTACGCTGGTGCAAGTAATTTTCAAACCAATTATATGATATTCCTCGGATTCCATAGGCGTAAAGCTTAGAAAGCAAAATGTTCTCGTTAACAGTATCAAATGCCTTTGAGAGATCTAGAAAAATGCCACATGTGATTTGCTTATTATCAATGGCCATGTTGAGACTGTCAGTAATTTCTACGGTAGCCTGTTCAGTTGTGAAGCTCTTTCTAAAACCATATTGATATTTGTAAGGTATATTATTTTTTTCAAGGAAGGCATACAGTTGATTATAAATTAGACGTTCTAGAACTTTAGCAAATGGAGATAACGTAGCAATAGGTCACGTCACCACTCTTATATATTGGTGTAACTTGGAAAATCTTGAAAGCATCAGGTACTATGCCGGTTGCTATAGACTGGTTGTGGCTCAGCAGCAATTTTAATAAGCTTATTTGGAATATCTGTGCTTTCTGCACATCCAGGCTAGAGAATAGACTGCTCACTTGAGCTTCTGTGACTGGAGACATAACAAAACTAGACAAAGGGGTGTTCTTGACAAATTGCATTCATTTGGGTTTCTTTATGATTTGCTGGTATAGTACTATCCGCTTAATAGTGATTTATCAGGTGGATAGCGCTATCCACCTTTTGAACAACCGAGGCCAGGTCAACACCTCAAGTCTCCACTGGTGCCACACCCGCATCTCTGATGTTTGGGAAGGAGATTAGAACAAAACTACCGGAGTTACGACTGGAGAGATCTTTGCGTGATGAAAGTTTGAGGGATAAAGATTGGGAACAGAAGGTGAAGCAAAAAGCATATGCAGATGGAAACCGTGGCGCAGTACCACGTCCCATTGTCCTGGCAGATCAAGTTGTCCTATAAAGAACACTAGGGAGACAGGAAAACTAGCTCCGAAGCTCAAACCAAGTCGTACACAGTCCTAACGAATGAAAGACATCAATTAACCATGGAGTCCAGTGAGGGAGCTGCTTACAAGAGAGATAGTTCGTCGGTGAGGCCAGAGGCGGTGCGGCCAGTGGTTAGGACGTTTGCCTTGAGATCCGGAGATCCCGGTTCAAGACCCGCTCTGACTTTTCGTTGAATTTGATCCTGGTAGTTCCTGCATGGTTCAACTTCCCAGCTGCAAATGGTTTGCCAGGCTCCGGCCAGTTGGGATTCTTAACAGTTGCTGTTGTTCTTTTCCGTCGTTTCGTTGTGTTTCATTGGCCCTGAAAGCCCCTATGGATCGAGCTTTAACCAGTCAATGAACCGGTTCTAGCGAACGCAAAGGGTGCTTTCCTTTAAAATGATCCAAGATCACTTGGATTATGGTGCATCAAAGGAACATATGAATCCTTTCCCAGGGTGGATTTGTCGGTTCCTTTGATCCTTTTTCGAATCATCCCAAAGGAACGCATCCAAAGTCTGAAGACGTCAGAGGTAGAGAGCCCTAGGCGCATCATTGAAAAAATTTATCAGGTTTGGGGAAATAGGAAAATTCTGTCATAGACCTACTATTCAGAAAGTTTGCCTATTTTTATGAATTTGTTGACGTAAAAATATATAGGAGTTAAAATGGTTTTGTGGATTTTCAAATGCGTAATTTGGTCTCTGTTCGACCTAAAAGCATCAAACTTGGACATACGGCTACTCTTAATGTTATCTTTCATGAGGTGGTGTCAATTTATCGATTGGTTTAAATTTGAAACTCGCTCCAGTTCCCTGCCCAATTCCGAAATGGCCTATTGACGTAATGCTCGACATAAGAGCATAGAGGTCAATGGTTTGTACATCACGTCATACCAAGATCTCACCTTAACTTTTGAACACAACTTTTTAATTTTTCAACACCCGGAGTTGTACAAACAACTAGTATTTCAAGTGGCCTTTGAAATTTGCAACTCTTCGTGACAAGTGAGTGAAGTAGCGAATTTTAATAATTTTCGATAAAAGCAAAATTGTGTTCTTTCGTCCTTCTTGTTGGGGCTCTTTGGCCCCTTTCATGTTGGATTCCATCTTAAATTCGAAATGTTTGTAGTTTTTTTCAAAATCAACATTTTTGTTGTTTCTACTGCGGGGTCCTTGACCTCTCCCATAGTGGCTTTTCAGGGCCAACATTGAAACATAACAGTTAAATAACCTACGGAATCCCAACTGGCCGGAGGCAAACCAATTGGCTAAATTCGGAGAGTATTTGAGGCAGGGACTATCAGGATCAAATTCAATTAGTGGACAGAACGAGTTTTGAACTCGGGTTGTCCGCAGGATATTACGGTTAGTGTGGTTAGACCACAATGGCTGCCACTGCAACTAGATTTGATCTCAAACAGCGCGTTCTTCCAGTTTTAGTCAAAATCGTCGTTTTCGTTGACCCATTTCAATTTTTCCACATTTTGAAATTTCATACTGGCATCCCGAAGTTCTCGCTGAGCTCCGTATGGATAAATTAAACGCTGTGTAAATACTCTCCCTAAAGAATAAAAAGTGGAGTAAGATAATTGCTTTTCCTTAAGATGTTTGTTTACTTTTTATCGACATTTATGTCGGAAGGTCTTTTTTTCATACACCGGAACCCATGTTTTTTAAAAAGGTTTTCATAACTCTTTTGTGTGGCAAATTAAGACGAATACCAGCTACTCTTTCTTAAACGAGACAGGACTTTTCTTGAGCAGATTTGTTTCTTTCCATCTAAAACCACTTATAATCATTTTAAAACTCGTTTCTCCCAAGAAACGAAAAGGGAAAGAATATAATTTTAACTGCTGCAAATAAAATATTATTTTTTGTAGAGAATACTGAGGGTTTTTTTTTTACATGTAAAATACATATAGGTGTCGCGGGTTTCCCCATTAAAGTGTTAACAATGAATTAGTCTTACTAATTCACTGCTTGTCTGTTCCAAACCCAAGTTTGATCTGATGCTTGAATCTTTTTAAAGAAAGCGCCATGCATACAAACATAAGAAGAATTTCGAATGGGCGTACTGAGCAATGTTAGCGATCTACCATATCACGGTTGCACTTTTTAACTAGTTTGAGCAAGGCTGGAATTCGACGAGGAATGGTACTGGGATTGATTAGTATTAACGCAAATTGCTCCAGGAGATTTTCTAACGCCATTTTAATGTTTGACTCCTCGAGATCTTGAATATTTAATCCCATCAAAGCTTTGTATCTTGAAGGTAATCCGCGGCCTCCCTTGCAATTGTTTCATTCCTTCCGCAGCATCTTAACTTTTTTAAGATGTGCTTGAATGTTTCTTTATATTTGGGAAGTCTCCAAGCGTACAAAAATGGATTGATTGCAGAATTTGCGTACATGACAGCGGTAGCGATAGAATCCACAAGCATCAACACCGACAAATTGCATGTTAAGCAAATGTACAATATCATCTGTACGACGAACCAAGGAATGAAACACAATAGAAATACAGAGATGGCAATTGCAATAGCTTTGTTCACGGTCCTTTCTCTCTGGAGTATCATTTTGCGAGGTACCCCTGCATGCTGGTCACCCAGTGCTTCGGTGCTGTGTGAATACTTGTGAAAGCGGTACAAAGTGAAAACGTTGATGACCACGATGCAGATGAGAATACAGAAGATTTGTACATTATAAAGAGTTCCCATTAGCGCATAATGCTTTCGCAAAAACGAGAACACAAACCCAAATAATAAAAAGTAAATCCAACACGTGAAAGAAACGATGCAGACTCGTTTACTCGTCACCTTGGCTCGATACTGGAGAGGAGTCACCACAGCAAAGAATCTGTCAATGCTGAGAAGAAGTATATGACCAACACTTACGTTTATTAACGTTGCAAAGAACTTTAAAAGACCAAATTGTGCGTTGGTGTACTTGTATAATAAGGCCCAACCCCAAAAGACAGCGAGTGGACAGGCAACCAGCCCAACCAAAAGATCTGCAACAGCCATGGAGAAGATGATAAAGTTTGAAGGCGAAGATCGAAGTTTTCGAAGAGGGTCCACCCAAACTGATAATACGACTAGAAAATTTCCAAACGTTGTTATTGGAAACGAAATCATAGCCAGAACAGCAACAGTAGTGAAGATGGTTTCAGCATTATCGATATTGAGCCAAACTTGAACCAAAGCTTCTTCACTTGTCATGTTCCAATAGTCAAAGGTACCTCGAACAGCCGCCATGTTGTCTTAAACGAAATAAGAATTTTTAACTCTTCTCGGCTTTCAGCAGGACTAATGTTAAAATGATTGTCAGTATTAAATTGATGTAATATTGAAGTCAATTTGCATATTATCAACTCTTTTAAGGACACGTCAAAAACTGAAAACGGCATAAGATAAGCACATTTTGCCAGGTTCTGTGAGAGGCTCTTTCAAACCTTGTCCCTTCTTCTTCTTCTTCTTGATTAGCTTTGCTTTTTCTGCGGACAATTTTATTTTGAAGATGCAAGGAAGATATCTGTTTTCAAACATTGCTTTTATTATTAAAATTTGCTAACCACAGGAACAAGAGACGTTTTGTTTCGAACGCTAATGGGGCTCTGGTTGGCGCATTAATGACAATGGGTGACGTCTACGATATCTTCCCTATTGCGCTATTTAACAGGAAGGTGCAAATAAAATCATCCTTAATTGAGTTTTTCAGTTCATTCCGGATGTAGCATCTGTTTTCCAATGAAACAATTAATTTTATTTTACATTTTCACTGCTTTCTTTCTCGAAGACCATCGCGCACAAAAATAAAACATTCAACAGTTTATTGTCCTTCTGCCATAGCTGCTTTTTTATAAGAACAATCAGGCGAGACAAACCAAAACTTTAAGAACACACCCAAGCTGAGGGTCGGTTAAGAACAGTTCTGTTTTGCTCATCCGTTTGGTTTCCGTAAGAACTATAAATAAAGGTAAATAAATGCAAAACTGTAGTCTAACATGACAATTTACTCAAATACTGAGGTACGTTTTTTAACGTTAACAATTTGTTTTTGTTATTGCACGATATACTAAAAAACAACTCAGTTTGTAGTTAAGCTTATAGAAGAATTGTGATTAAGCGCTAATGCAGAAATTAAGAATGGTTTCCTGCTGGCAGGTGTCTTTTCTTCTGAGTTTGCTGGGCTGACGGAAGGTTAAAAAAAAGAAACCTCTGCTCGCGGGGAATTAGAGCAGAAGCTTGCAGCCTGCGCTGTTTTTAAGTCTTCTGGTTCATTTTGGCTTCTTTGATGCTAGCCTCCCCGCAGACGTCCTTTGGGAACGAACCCCAAAGGACAGCTGCGGGGAGGCTACTTTGATGCATCTTTGTAAACTTCATCGCAGCTTCGTGAAATACAAATGGGAAAAGCTGTCAGGCTGAACGGAATGGTCAAGATTCCGTTCAATATGAGTATTCCGATTGAAAAAAAAGGCATTTGGCGTCTACGAAAGGATCTCGCGTGTCGTATATCTCCTTGCATGGTCTCTCATCCAGATACAAACCCTACCTGACAAGGCTTAACTTCTGCGAACTTTCTCACAAAGGAAGAGCTGCAAATCAAGCGGTTTGCTTACATATTGATCTCTTTCATGCTGAGTTTGTTGATTCACAAGTCTTTCGAATTCTCGTGAGTAGTACAGCACTTCGGGCTTCAATTCGCTGTGAAAAACGCATTTAAGTTAACTCTGAAATGATCAACATGCTCGAAGCCAATGTTATGTATTCCCTTTTATTTCCTTCAATCTTTCTTGGTTTCGTATTTTACTAGTAACCACATTTTTAAACTTAAAAAAAACCCAGCTCTGAAACAACAGCCATTTAGGTAGTCTAATTCACTACAATGTTCGTCCTATCTATCGACGTCGGGATGAGAATTTCCTAACGGATACGTTCATTTTCCATCCTTTGAACATATTTTTAGGTGTTTCTCATATTTATGGACTCGAGGCGATTTTCATTTGATTACTGTGCGTGATCTGATGTCGAAACACACCTACGAATCGCACTACGATCGCGATTGTTTGGTTCATTTAAGCTTCTACGTTGTTAATTAAGACAATTTTTTTCTTTGGATTTTTTTGTGGATTCAAGTCGATTTGCATTTTATTCTCATCCGAGACCTATGAAAAGTGGAAACGTATTCCCCGAACCAAATGCAGTGCCGCAAACACTTCGGGGTTTTAAGATATGTAATAGCGTACCAGTCGAACTGAATGTATAAAATTAAAAACAAAAATGACAATTAACTACAATTTAGGCGTAGAATGACTCAGCACTTGAGCACCTGTGTAACGTTGCAAACATGACTGTAAGCACTCATTTGGCGCTATTAACATCTAAAAGATGAATACCGAAAGAGCCGCCCAGCGATAACAAACGGGACTGAAAAACGGAGGCCGCACAAAAACTGTAAGAGACCTGGACCTGTAAGAGAAATAAAAAACCCGTTCAACAAAACTTTACAAGTCCAAAATCTCGAAAAATTACGTCAGGTAAAATGTGTCGACTTAGAATGACTAATCACGTGCTGTACTTAGCCTTAATACACCAGTCACTACCCGTAATCTCGGCTCTCACAAACACCTACTGCAACCCGGAGAAAAGCCACAACTAGCAGACAAAGTTACGGCTTGAAAATGTGTGACTGCAAGAGGCTTGCGACCCAATGACTTGGAAAAGGAAAGCCTAAAAACTTAACGACATTATCCGTCCTTGGCAGTGGTGCGCTGCAGTTCAGGCACGCATGCAGAAATGAACAATGCTAACAACGTTTGTGTAGTCTGTAAACCATGCAACTGATCAATGCCAAATCGACAGTAATGAGCTCTCTCCACGTTGAGATTTTGATGCTCTCTTTATGGAACTAGTATAGGTGGAAAACCTAACTAACAGAAACGACCGAGGAACCACACGCCTGAACCGAAGCATCTAAATGAACAAATCTGGATCGTTGGGAAGGAGATAGCCAAGGCGAATTATAATTAAGAATCGAAATCGACGTTAACTTAGTTTCCAAAACGCTAATTCATCACACGACTGGTCCGTCAAAAATTACATTGGCATACCACGATTGTAGGTGTAAACAACAGCCTGCATGCAATTTGCTCTTGACGTAATCCTAGCCGCAGTTTCCCCGCAGGGTAAAAAAGTTAATCTGGCCTGCCAAAGAGGCTAGAAAACTGACGGCGTTAACAGCCATACTGTCCTGCGTTCGTAGAATAGTATCAATGTGGCTTTTGAGCTTATAGAATCAGCGCTCAGTGACAGACATGTCAGACATACATTCCCCATAAGTATCCAGTGCAATATCTAACCAAGTGATATCTTGCTTCGGTTCACGTTCGGACTTGCCCTAAACAAACACTAACAGAAGTCAGCGCTAACTATAATAGAAGTTTAATATAATAACACTTAACTAATTAGATGAATAAATAAAATAAAATAAAATATATACTCCAGAGAACAGCCAGATAAGATTCCTCTGAGGAGACCGAAGGTTGAGTTCGCCTTCTTGCAAATATTTTCACAACGATAGTTCCAGGATAGATTATCAGCAATGTGCCAGCCTAAATAGGTTGAAGTAGGTACTTTTAAAATAAGCTTGTCATTACGGGTTATCCCAAGATCAAAGCACTTAGATACGTCAAAGGTAAGTTGCCAGGTCTTCGACCAAATATACAGATCTTCCCTGAGAGCTGGGCAGTCCTGCAAGGTAACTCTCTGTACACAACACAGTCATCCGGAAACAGGCGTAAACTTGATTGAAGAGAAGAAGAATATCATTTATAAGTAAAATAAATAACAAACTGCTGATATTGGCTTCATACTGTAAACTCCTTCTCCTACGCCATCATCAGAAAAATAGACAATGAAAATACCTTTACTTCTCCACCAAGTCAATAAGAAGCTTGAGTAACCAAGTAAATAAGTACCGAAAGGATGATAAGCCAGAAGGCATAACAGCATTTAAACTTATTTAAACTTTTCCGTCGCAAAAATCGTAGGAGAAAGCTAGGAATTTTACGGTCATGATCAGAGAAAATTTCCGCGTGGAGATAATCAGACGAAGTCATAACTAAACAAAAAAACCTTTTGTAATGATCTTCAGGGCTGTGGAAATATCTTCACACTAGAAATTTTTGCTTAAAGACAAAAATTTAGGTGCCTCAAATCCAGTTTAGATCTTTTCTTCCTGAAGCTTGCACATACACTGAAAGAGGATTAACAATCTCATGTTGACAAAAAAAGCGGTTCAACACATCGATTTGCTAAAAACTGCGCCAGACACAAGTTCTCTCTTATGCTGGGCTGAATTATAGTTCGAGCTCACCTTAGATGGAAGCATAGCACACAAAGGAATTTTGTAATCATCATGCATCACACTTAAGGTAAATCCCGGGGCACATAGTTTAACCCATTCATCATGGCCTTTGGACAAAATTTATGCCGCGCGAAGCGAGAGCTTACTGGAATGGCTCGAGGCGTGTTCGCTACGCTCTTTGCAAATTTTAATCTCTTCAATATATTAGTCTCTGAATCTAAATATTCATCAGTAAAACAGTCAAAAGAAGTACTAAAACCACAATTGGACATCACTACACCTTCGACTTGATTTGGACAGCCGGCTGGTCGTTGTCCGGTATGAAACTTGCAAGACAAACGGACACTGTGCTCTCCAATGAGCGGGTTTGCTTTCTCCAGAGATCATCCTTGACTTAACTAAGCAAGGGTCTTGGCTTCATCTATCGTGTAAGACAGCTCAATATTAAATCGAAAGTGGTCCTCGTTTGCTTCATCCTGCATCGAAGTGACTTTTCGAATGTCACTTTCTAATGTGTACCAAATATGTACTGGAGGACTCACTGTTGACTCAATTGATGACGGACATGGATCTCTCAAGCATTTGCTTCATCGAAACTTTTGTTATCCTTAGAAAGCTGTTGACTGAAACCATGTTGGATTCAATTTTAAATACCGAATGTTTGTAGCTTTCTTCAAAATCGACATCTTCGCTGTTTCCGTTGCGAGGTCCTTGGATTCACTCTTGTTGAATACAATTGGCCTCTATCTAAAGTAGGATAATTTTGTTTGTTTGCCCCTTCAGATTTTGCATAAGCATTGTTTCCAGTTTCTCCTTAGGACTTACCTCCCTATTCGCCTAATCATCCGATTACTGCGAGTATGTTTCTTACAGAATTCGCCGAGTTCCTGGAATCTATCGTCATGACAACTGAGCCGCTGATAATGGCTGGTGATTTTAACATCCACGTCAATGTACCGTCGGACAACGATGCTGTTCGTTTTCTCGACTTACTTTCGTCAATGGGCTTACAGCAACACATTGATTTCCCAACTCATGTGTCTGGCAATATTTTGGATTTATTGATAACTCGATCCTCAGATTCTCGCCTTATACGAGATGTCCAACCTGATACAACTGTCACAGTTAGACCCCAAGTACCTTGGTACTCGGATGAAATCCGTGAAGCCAAGAGGGAGCGTAGGCGTGCTGAAAGGAGATGGAGGACTACTGGCACTGCCGCGGATCTGGTATCATTTAACAGAAAGAAAAATTATGTTACGCATTTGCTTAAAGAAGCCAAATCAGCTTTTCTCGCCGAGTTCATCGATAAAAACGCTGATCATCAAGGAAAGCTATTTCGAGCTGTGAAAGACCTTTTAGTGGAAAAGAATACACTATACTTCTCAGACTATGCTGACAAATCAGCTCTTGCAAATGATTTGGGGAGGTATTTTGTGCAAAAAGTTATTCGACTGCGAGATGAGCTTGATCAGTGTGCTGTCGCGGATGATACTGACACCAATAGCGATTTACCAACTCCATTATTTATAGAGACATTTACGCCACTGTCTGAAGAGGATGTGTGCAGGCTTATTGCAAACTCCAAATCTACATCTTGCTGCCTTGATCCTATTCCCACACCTTTACTAAAGTCTTGTATTGAGCCTCTTATCCCAGTGATTACGAAGATAATTAACATCTCGTTGGATTCTGGAATCTTTCCTGCAAACTGGAAAGTGGCTATGGTTATACCTTTGCTGAAGAAATTGGGTGCAGACTCAGTGTTTAAGAACTTGCTTCCCGTGAGCAATTTAGCCTACATCTCTAAGCTTTTAGAACGTGCTGTATTTAATCAGATATATGACCACATTGTCCGGTCAGATCTTTATCTGCTGCTACAATCTGTATTTTGCCAACATCATAGCACGGAGACAGCGTTAGTCAAGGTCGCCAATGATATTTTTTTAAACATGAACTCGCAACGCGTTACGCTACTTGTCCTCTTGGATTTAAGTGCCGCATTTGACACGGTAGATCATGGAATTTTGCTTAGACGCCTGAGCACAAGCTTTGGTATACGCGGGAGAGCTCTAGAGTGGTTTTCGTCATACTTGTTGGGGCGTAGCCAACATATTCTGTTCGATGGGGTTAAATCAGATAGCTTCGATTTGGGCCTCGGTGTTCCACAGGGAAGCTGTCTGGGTCCGCGTCTTTTTGGGGTCTACGCCTCCAAGCTTTTCGAGATAATACAAGTGCACCTACCTGACGCTTATTGCTTCGCTGATGATACTCAACTTTACTTGACTAATAAGCCTGACAGTCCGACGGATCAGGCAGAGGCGGTGTGCGCCATGGAAAGATGCATTGGTGACTTAAGAAAATGGATGTACCAGGAAAAATTAAAAATTAATGATGATAAGACGGAATTTCTTATTATTGGATCTAGACAGCAATTGATGAGAATTAATCCTTGTACGATCCGTGTTGGTAAAATTGACATTAAAGTGCCCTTGTGATAAAAAAAATCACTTCCCTTTTTTCTTCAGATTTTGAAAATGTGTTTGCCTAACAACTGACTAGCAAAATTTTGAGCTTTGATTTTTGTCCAAAGACCGTTTACTTTGAGCGCAAGCTTTATATTCGCGGTCCGCCATTACTCACGTTCAAAACTGACCGATTTGGCCTCAGAGGCTTGGATCCAGGGAAAAGTGACGTCAAAGGCTTACTAGCTTAAATTTTCAGCGTGTGAATGCAGCTTATTATATATGCAAAAGCGAGTTTAAAAGTCTGAAAGCCCAAAACACCCGTGCTGCACAGAATTCTGCGGCGTACACATGCATTGCATTCTTAAACTACTGAGCATCCAACTCTCTCAAGAACTTAAAGTTAGTAATGGCGGACCATTAAATAGGAAATTCCAGTTAAAATAAACAGGTGTCTTTTTTAAATCAAGGCTTAAAACTTTGGTCACTTAGTGTTTAGTTAAAATAGTTTTGAAATCCGATGAAAAATAACAATTGATATTTCATCACAGGGGCACTTTAAGCCTGTGTCTGAAGAACGCAATCTTGGCTCCTGGTTTAACTCCAATTTCTCCATGTCTACCCATATATCTAAGTCCTGTAGTGCGGCATTTTTGTGGCTCCACAATATTAAAAGAATAAGTAAATTTTTAGTAAAAGATAAATTAGAAATGGTTCTTCACGCTTTTGTCACAAGCAGAATTGACTATTGCAATGGCCTTCTTTATGGACTTCCAGACTGTGAAATATCTAAACTGCAGAGGGTACAGAACGCTGCAGCCAGGTTACTAACTTCGAGCCGCAAATATGATCATATTATGCCCGTTTTGCATGATTTACACTGGCTGCCAGTTAAGTATAGAATACATTTTAAAATTTTACTTTTAACTTTTAAAGCACTAAATGGTATGGCACCAGCTTATATTAGCGATTTAATTAATGTAAGAAAACATGCACGTTATTCACTGCGCTCCAATTCTAGCATTATTCTATTACATCCAGCTGGGAAAATGAAAAAAACCTTTGGTGACAGATCTTTTAGTGTACTTGCGCCTACACTGTGGAACGCGCTCCCTAGAAGCCTGCCCAATATTGATTCGATTTTAACTTTTAAATCTTGTCTTAAACCATATCTTTTTAAGTTAGCTTTTAGCCTTTAGCGCTTAATCACTTTATTATTGTTTAATTTAGCTTTGTTCATATTTAGTATATTTTAATACTGTGATGCGCTTTTGATCATTGTATGTTAAAAAGCAATATAAATTAATAAATTATTATTATTATTATTATTATTATTATTATTATTATCACATAAATCAATGTCACACAGTCCTTGTTTACATTTAAAAAGGAAAATAAGATTAAAGTACTTTCTTCTAGATGCTAAGCAACCTTACCCTTTCCTCATATGGCTTATTCTTGAAAATTACTCTTGTGGCTGTGCGCTGCACACCCTCCTCAATGATGTCGACCAAATACGCTTGATGGGTGACCAGACTTCGCAGGCGAACTCCAGGTGTGGTCTCACCTAATAAATAAACAACTTCAGAAAGATTTTTGGGTTAGCGCGATTTCCACAAGTTCTTCTGATGAGGCATAACATCCCATTGGCAATATTTACTTTAGTTAAGATGTGATGATTATCCCAAGGTGCTTTTCTTCCTTACATATGGATATTTGGTTAGAACCAAGGTGGTATGTATTTATTATAGGGCTCCTCTTTTGGGTGATACAGAGGTATTTTCATTTACCTATATTAAATTTCATGTCCCAAATATCACTCCAGTTTGTAAGAGAACGTAGATCATCTTTCAAGATTTCACAATCCATTTGTAAAGATATAACTCTACAACACTTGGCATCATCAGTGTAGAGGGGAAGAATAGTATCAGGTGATAACTCTAAACGGATGTCGTTGATGTATATAAGAAACAGGATTGGTCCAATCAAGGAACCCTGAGGAGCCCCTGAGGTGATGACATTCCATCAATGATAACCCGGTGTCGTCCGTTGGTCAGGTAGTAACACGCTCTAAAACCAACGGGGATATTCTAAAACGTTAATTTTTGGCAAAATATTGATAGTTCCGATTAAAAGGTGCCAAGAAAACTGGGAATTTTGGCACAAAATAGCTTATTTAAGGTTTAAAATAGCTAAGCCCGGATTGCCAAGCTTGGATTTGAAAAAAAAAAGGTTCAATGTACGGTTTTTTTGCCAACCTTCCGCTCAGTTGTGTGTGGCAAAAATACCAAGAAAGTATTCCGGAATTGCTGTTCCTGTGGAGGCCCACTGAAAGATGGAAAATTTTGCTTAAAAATATTTTTTTTTTGCTAAAAGGACTTGGCAAGAAATTCAGAGGTTTCTTCTATTTATTGCGAGAAACATAAATTTATGTCAAGAATGAGAACAACGGTTCAAAATATTTCCAAATTGAAGAAGGTGGATTGATTTTTTTGTCTAAGTAAGGCAAATGAGTTTAAAATCAGTCCAATGCAATGCAAAATGACGACGGGAATTTCCAACGTCAAAGCTATAGGGTTGATACAAAATGACCACGGAAATTTCCAACGTCTAAACTATAGGGTTATACAAAATGACCACGGAAATTTCCAAAGTCAAATTTGCGAGAGGCACGACCATGGAAATTTCCAACGTCAAACACAAACGACCATAGAAATCTTTAAGATCACTTTGCACTTAATCAAAAATGACGATGGAAATTTCCAGCCTCAAAATTTCGCGCATGTGCATACCCGAAATTGCCTCGGAAACTTACAAAGTCCTTTTTTTCCGCAAATGTTGAATGCCTCATTACGCACTTCATAAGATCAGCTATTCCATATTCTAACTCTATTTCTTGAAAATATCTTTTATTTTATATTTAATCTTAAACGTCCAACAAAATAGTCGCCCCTTGAAGACGATTTTGTCTTGTTTACAGTTCACTTTTTCAAATTATCAAAAGCTGTTTATAATGTAGGCTTGTGTGGTTATTAACAACTGAAATTCAGTCTTCGTTCAATGTTAGGCTAAATTAAAAGATGGGAATATATGCGCCTTTATCTCTGAATTCACCTCCGAGTCAGGTATATCATCCACCTGATCCGCAACGAGTTTTTTTCAATAGCAGTCTGCGCCTGACGATCTTTGAACAATCGGTGGAATCATGGCCTCTGCTAAATCGACATCGACTGACCTTATCTCGTGCTGTGTCTTTTTCATCACACCATCATATCGTCTAAAAGCCATGTGCTATTGTAGCTACTTCTCAGGGGGTTCGAATAACTTGCTCCCTTTTTGTCATCGGCCAACATTGCTCATGACTTTGATTGAAACATTTTGAACCATAAAATTTTTGGATATCTTTCTTTAAGCTAGCCTCTTCAAATCAATCTTTCCGTTTGTCCACTTGAAGCGCAATAGCTGTAAGTCAATCATGGAAACTTACTAGAGATGCCATCTTCCGTCTCTGATTCCAATCTCCAAGGGGAACACATTCAACCGATATCATTACGTTCACTCGGCAAAGAATTAACGCCCTGAATTGGTTCCAGGGTTAATTTATAAGGGTTGTCTCTCTCGTGGTCTTCAAATAGTGTCTCAAAACGTTCACTGGTATTTGGACCGAGATTACTCACCGTTTACGTTGACTCAGTCTGGCTTCAACCGGAGGTCATTTGTCGCTGGACTACTTGCAGACATGGCCGAATCTGCTCAGTTCTCCTCGCTAATTTCATCATCGAAATAAGGATCGAAAAAGTCATTAGTAGCAAGGCTGGTACAGGACGATAAACGCAGTCTTTTTCCGTACTGTGCATTTGAAACTACTTCAACGTCCTGTTGTCCTATTTCGTTTAGGTTTCAATGTCGTGATGTGAAACTGGGCGGCAATATGTGTGTCATGTGTTATGCGGTTTTTGAATGCGACAGTGCGGTTGATTATGAAAGCCGAGCACGACTCCAACGGTTCGCAAATGTTTTTCTATTCCCTTCTAGAGTTTTAATAGCTCTGACCCAAATCTTTCTGTCGTGTAAACGGCCTTTAAAAGTTCTTGAGGGATTTTCCTCTTTTGCGAGAAAAAAAGGGGGACCTCTTTGAATATTTTGTTGAGCGCTTGCTGACCTTGTATAAAGTGACCTGCGTTTTTAAGTGCGGGGAATTAATTTGTTATCCACGAAAGCAGCCTTAATGTGAAAGAAGCCTTTTACAGGTTAACAACCGAGCAAAAAACTAATGCAGCTTGCCTTTTGCCTTTTCTGGAGGTTTGTTAAATAGCAGGGCTGGAGGCGCTAGTTTTAAATTTTTCGGTCATTAATTTCCGGTCCTTTTCTGGTTTCTACTTGACAATTGAATTAACTGACGGAAATTCATTCAGATAAGATTTTAACAGAAATCTCACGAAAGGGGCGAATAGCACGCTAGCTCGTTAGTATAGTTTGAGGAAAGAGAACTCCCACCAACGAATTCATCTGCAAATCCATCCAGCCTAAATAGCTAGCACTTTGATTCTTTTGGCGACTCAAGACTTTCAGCTAATATAATAATGACTAACGGGCGTTTGGGGTCTTGTGAAACCAGTGGTATTTTGTGGAACCGATTGAAGATAACAAATTGTTATTCATGACTCCGTGACCGTC
>NC_090889.1:42864041-42876541 GCF_036669925.1 Montipora capricornis
CAGCAACAGTAGTGAAGATAGTATCAGCGTTATCGATATTGAGCCAAACTTGAACCAAAGCTTCTTCACTTGTCATGTTTCAATAGTCAACGGTACCTCGAACAGCCGCCATGTTGATAACGATGATCTTCTGAATTAGCGTCTTAAACTAAATAAGAATTCTTGACTCCTCTCGGGATTTAGGAGAACTAACGTTAAAATGATTGTCAATATTAAAATAAATATGCGTTGAAATTGACGTAATATTGAGGAAAATTTGCATATTATCAACTCTTTTAAGGACACGTCGAAAACTGAAAATGGCATAAGATAGTAAGCTCGTTGCAAACATTTTGCAAGGTTCTGTGAGAGGCTCTGTCAAACCTTGCCTCTCCTTCTTCTTGATCAGCTGAGCTTTTTTCTGCGGACAATTTTTTTTTTCCTGGAGCAGATGTCCGTTTAAAGATATTGCCCTATTTAACAGGAAGGTGCAAAATAAAATAATCGTTAAGGGAATTTTCAGTTTATTCCGGATGTTGCATCTGTTTTACCATACAGAACGTCATTTTATTTTACATTTTCGCTGATTTCTTTCTCGAAAAACATCATGCACAAAAATATGACATTAAAGAGTTTATTATCCTTCTGCGATTATCATAGCTGCTTTTTTATAAGAACGATCAAGAGAGCTGAGATTAACCAAAACTTGAAGAACATTTTTATTTTGCTCATCTGTTTGTTTGGTTGTTTTTTGTCAGTTTTGTGAGTAGTATAATTTAGGGTAAAAGAAATGTAAAACTGTAGTCTAATATGACAATTAATTCAAATACTAAGGGACGTTTTTTTAACATGAACAATGTGGTTTTCTCATTGCAAAAAACACCATTGTTAATAGAAGGGACTGGTTTTCAAGCTCGGCAAACATCAAAGGAGCAAACAAAGATGCGAGGATTTAGGTTGGAAGTCCACGACCGTGTACAATCTTTTGTTTGGCGCTCATACACTATGCATGAATTACGTACTAACCAACACGTCTCTATTGGTTAGTTCCTCAGTAGGGAGTAAAAACTTATTGTGTTTTGTGCACGGCCAAGTCCAAAAAAGAGAAAAAAAACATACAATAAATTAATTTAATGATGAAATGGTATATGAAGCTTCACTTGATAAATTAATTTGTCGGGTTTCATAACCATTCCCCCATATTAACTATGCATATAGATACACTGAATAACCAGAGTGGGAAACTTCTTCATTTGGACCAATGCTTTGGAATGTGTATCAGAAAGATGATCATTAATTGCATTGTAGTTCACTAAATCCAGAACAGGTTATGAGTAACATCAATAGTGATGGATAACTTACATCTAAGTAGTATGATGACAATTGTTTGGAATGTAATCCAAGCAAATATCAGGTCATGATCATAAATAATAGGTCCGACAAAACTTTTACATTTGACATTAGCAACAACACTATTTATCCCAAGGAAAACTTTTAAGTAAACAACCCGCTGCCGAGAGTGGGAAATCAGTGGCACAAAAGACTTTGTTCAACTATCGCCAGCGTTGTGTTGGACCCAGGCGATGACATGTCGTATTAGTGTACTTGTATTGAGTGAGCAGTCGAATAATCTTGTCTTGATTATCTAATCGTTATCCAATTTGGTGACCATTATATGCAGGCATATAATAATGAAATTGTGGGTTCGGAAAGTCTAAAGGGTGACCGTGTCCGTTATATACAGGTGACCGCTGTAGACAGGTCAACTTTACAATAACTATAAGACACTATTTTCGGGAACTTGTTTGGAGACTGTAATTTACAGGGTGACCGCTATAAACATTGCCGTTTTACACAGGTTTGACTGTATTATACCCCACCTAACATACTGTAGTTTTTCGCTGCATTTTTGTAAGGCCTCAGATAAGAGAAAATTATAACGTGTCAATGAGAGAGGCCTCAGGGCTTTATACTGTAACTGGAGTATATCTTACAATGGTTTATTGGCTCGAGCCAAATGACTATCTTTATAACAAAAGGCTTCAGGATATTACTGTTTTAATGTATAAAGTTAAAAAATAATTTCATACCTGACAACATAGTCAACTTATTTTGAAGACCTCCAACTAACTATAATTTTAGAAACGCCAATTTTGTCATTCCCACATTTGCAACAGTACGTTATGGGATTTTTCGGACGTCAATAGCGTCCCCGATTAGTGGTCTACCTGTGGACTGCTATAACATTACAGTCCTGGGCATGGATCTATTTTATGAAAATAAGTTAGGGGATGACCTAACTATTCATCCATTTTCTATAACACGAAATAACTTTGGGACATCGTTAGCAGCAATAAGATGATACATATTGCTATATTGGATGATACATTATCACGTGACATGCTAAAGTTACTTTTAGGACAGAAATCTGCTTAGCTAGACGGCAACACCTTTTATCATTTTCTGGTGGCTGGGTTTACCTTTACGATATTAAAACTATTGGGTACATCGTTTCTGTGCTTGGACAGTTCAATATAATTGTAAATAAATGTCCGAAGAAAGAGATCACTTTTCATAGGGGACTGGGCATTAGTACAAAAATCCTGTATATTTAAAAAACTAGACATCTTTAACAAAGGCCAAGCACAGAACGCTTTCTTTTACCATTTTGACTTATTTAATCGTAGCGAAGTGACAGAAACATTAGCATAGCATGAGTTGTGTGGCTGTAAAAAGTCACGTGACTTCATTTGCATACGTCATCCACATCAATATAAAGACTTTTGTGACGTTATTACTCTGCGGAGGCCTTGTTGTTATTACTAAACTTTCAGAAGTTATTATTATTATTACAGCTCAGTTTATAGCTAAGCTTAACTTTAACAAATCGCGAAAAAAGTTAAACGTTCTTATTAAAACAAGAGTATACCTGACGAAATCTATAAGTTGAAATTAACAAAGTATTTTAAATGTGTGTATTGCACTGCATTAATCACTCTACAGCCGTTATGTCTTAGAAAAGCGTAGCGCATAACGAATCCATTGATTATGCCACCTCAGCCGGTCTTTGCATAGCGAGTGCAATTTGCGATGAAATAAGCACTCGAGACTTAAAATTTTCAAAGTTATTAATATCATGAAAAACTACTCCATTCTGATTGGCTAAGAGAAATGCAGTTTTCAGTTAAAATAGTGCAGAAAAGAGGTAACTCAGTGAAAAAAAAGTCATAAATAAAGCATTGGTCTCGAACGATAATAAAGTGAAAATCAGAATATACAGAAATACTGGTCAATGAGCAAACGGTAAGAGATGGACAATCAAATGCGAGCCTTGGATGGCGCAATTTATGGCACAATTTTCACCTGATCGCGTGGTACGCGTGCGTTGCTTCTGCTTAACTATCTCGATTTTTTTTTCAAGGATATTATTAATACGTAATCACATGATTTTTCGCGTGCAATTTGGAATAAGTAAACAATTTTGAAGACTGCAAATTGCACTCGCCCGATTTTTGTTTGTCTTTGAAAAAATTTACTCGTGTTTTCCTCGAAATCATGTGATTACCCATACAAATTCTTGTATACCGGGTATACAAATATAAAAACATTCTAGGTGAAATCGTTGACCCCCTTCGGTGGGAGAACGGCTGTGCTGTTCCCAACCCAGCTTACCCACATTTGTTATGTGAAGCTGCCACTTAAAGGGGTTAGTGCGCGGCCTTGGTGCATAAGGTCCCGAGTTCGATCCCCGGATCTCTTATCCTTGTTTCGACTTCTTTCCTTTCACTGTAGCCTAAGTAGCTTTAAATGCCCTTAAAACGGAGCACTGATGGAAAAGAGGGGGGTAAAATGAGCGCACCGTCGGCTTCCTGGGAGAATACTCTCTAGAGAGTAAAGGAACTTCCGATGTTAAATAAGATGTACCTTTACCTTAAAAAAATACACTTATTGTTTTATTGTTTGGTTCTCTAAAGCATTGTTAATATATGGAGAGAGTTACGAAACTCGACATGTTTCTTTGTTTCATGTCTTTGGTCGCTGTTTTGGCCCTAACCACGCTCAAACCACACCCTTTTTCTAAATGACAGACAATCAAAAGTTTCGATTAATTTACTCAAAACTCTGGTTTGAAGCAAGGACAAAAGATTGTGCATGGTCACGCTCAAGTTAACATGAAGAGCGGCAGTATTTTTCTTTCTTTTGAAGTTTTCGGGGATTCATAACAAATTATGATTTATGCCTCTACCTTGCAAACTAGGACCAGATTTTCTATGGATTATTCTGCGGATTCAAGCCGATTTCCATTTTATTATCCGGCCGAGACCAAGCGTCAAAAGCCACTTATGAATCGACCACCATAGCGACTGTTTGATGCATTTAATCTTCTATGTGCCAAAATAGAACCAATTTTTTCTAACCTTAATCCTTCCAGCTCCAATTCTTAGAAAATGAATAACACTATCTTTCTTTGTCATCTGACAATTTTTTTTTCCTAGAGACAGGGCTCGATTGTGTGACCTATGGCTCGATCGATTAATTTAGCTCAAACTTGAAGCACGATTTTCACTAGCGACGCAAGCATAAATAACTTATGCTAAGTGAAAACGAACGTCGACATAAATGTGAAAATCAACAATGGCCTCCGCCATTTCGTTGAAATGCTCAGACGAAGGGAATCTGGAAGGAGTGCTTTTATTTCCCAGATAAAACAATTTGCTGTGTTTCGTTTAACACACAACGTTAGAAGCAAACGCAAGCATAAGGGTAAGCACAAGGAAAAAGACAATTTTTTTATCCTTGCGCATGTGTTTCTGCTTGCTTCAACCCGGCTTTTACGGTAAAATAAGCGCTCTTATGTTTGCGCTTGTGTTTGCACTTGTACTTGCATCGCTAGTGAAAATCAGGCTTTAGGTACTGAATGTCCGTGTGCATTGCAGATCTATTTGAACTTCATTTGTTATTAATAGTCTTGTTAAATGAGATAACAGAAAACACGCCCAGAAAATGAAGTTGCTTTTGGATACAAATCAATACTGACCTTAAGACATGCTTTCACTCTCCAGCTTAAGACTCCCCGTTTAAGCCTAACTTTTAGCAAAAGAATATGAGGTAGGAGAGCCAATCCCTACTCCCAAAGATAATTATGTGAAATCTATTTGTAGATCGCGCCCATGCTGCGATGATTTTTTTTCTCTCGTTACCATGACCGCGCCGTCGACTTTCACATCACCAACTGACCAATAAGGTCTCGTCTTTAAAATAACCCACACAGTATGACAAGGCACTAATAATAGAAGGACCAAATATGGTGGATTCGCTCTCCTACCTCATTCTCTCGTTTAGGGCCTGCCAGAGTAACTCATGTAAGGGATTTACGTTTACATTCAGCGTATCTTTCTTCTCTTTTCGTACAACGTAGCCCTTGCTGGTTCATTTCTTTTAACATTTCACTTGGATATATCACCGCCCGAGAGACTCCTGATATTGTCCTTTCAAAAACAAATTACCCCCAGACACGGGCCCCATGATACCACACTGCCAGGTTGAAGTGTTGTCGTATGCTTTTTTGTGCTGATCGGAATCGACAGCAAACCACACACCATATTCAATTCATACCCTATCGAGCCTCATATTACAATCATGTGATGTCCGATGTCTCATAGGATATTAGGGAGCTTTAGTTCGGAGAAGGACGAATACCGGAAGTGATGAATTTCGCATGCCTGTGAAGTGGTGTCACTAAGATTCATTTTTTTAAACTAATCGTCAAGAAAAGAAATGTATATTTGAAGTGCGGTTTATATATGTAAGATAGCAGTGATCCTCGAAATTAACTGATCTCTAAAGCCACACGGTTGGGAGCAGGTCGCTTTGTTGGGCTCATGTGTTCCCGTGAAAGAACTGATGAACGAAAGAAGTTGAATTTGAGGCCGCCTGAATTTCTCAGGTGTCCACAAAGTGAAGGAATTGCTTAAATTACATACATACATACTTACTTAATTGACCACTCACCATAGGGGCTTTTCAGAGCCAATCAAACACAATCATGACAGAACAGAACATTTAACAACAACTGTTAAGAATCCCAACTGGCCGGAGGCAAACCAGTTGGCTATTTACAAGTGCAGCTGAGAAGTTGAACCAGGGACTACCAATAACAAATTCAACGAGTGGTCAGAACGTTTCTTGAATCCGGGATTGTCCAGTTAAGTGCGAGAATCACTTCTATCTTTCGCGGTGAAAAAATACTTAGCAACATAAATACGGTAGTTGTCAAGACAAGTTAAATAGGAAAAAATCTCACTTACGTTTCCGTTCGTGTCTCAAAACGTGGCATGCTCAAGCTCCCTATCGACGTGATGCTTGACAATTGACGCATAGACGTCAGTGGTTTGCACATCACGTCATAGCATAGGCAGCCTAAGTTTGCGTCACTAGAGAGCGTGTAATATTTAATTACTAGTGGGAAGACGACCTTTGAGTGCAAGCGGTGTTGCGTTACAGGCAGCCGTTGAGAATTTAAACGCCTTAAAAGACTTTGTATGGGAAATAAAATACCGTCGATTATGAAGCCTAAAAAACGCTCAATTTAACGTTCATTCAATGAATAAAACTGACTCACCTCTGGTGTATTCTTGTGCGTTTTGGTGCTTATTTTACAGTTTCGGGAATTCCGTGTTTTCACTGTTCTAAGACAAAGTCAAGGCAGCACACTAAGATTTCGACCGTTGTCAGCTCAGAGGCGGTTTGCGCCTCGAAAATCCATCCCAGCTGCGATTTTTTCACGCAAAGCTAAAGCCTCATCATTTGCGAACATCAGTGAATGTTTCGTCGTCAAAAATCCCCACGCACTTGGCTGGAAATGAGCATTTTCTGCTTCCGATTCCACGATAGCTGATGAATTTAACGGCTGATGATCTTGTGAATGGTCACGGAGTTTGGGTCCGAGGTCAAATTAACTCCACCCGATAAGGTACAGTCATTTCATGTACAACACTTACCCCATCCCTACAGCGGCGCTCGTAAGGTTCGCAAGTGTAGGGGCTTTAGCTTTGCGTGAAACAATAATAACTGTTAAGAGCAAATGCCCACAAAAATCAAATATAGTCCGGTTAGACTTGAAAATTTAAATTCGCCCTACTTTTGCATATAAGTAGGCCTCAGTAAAAGTAGCAACGCCATGCGTTTTCTTTCCTTAAATATTTCGGTATTTCCGAGAAAAACAACATTTTCGATTTGACATCCTGGCATCCAGTTAACGAGTCCCAACCGTGCTGAAAATCGATCATTTTCATTCGATTCGCGTGTCGCATTTATTGAACGCAGAAAAATTGTAATACAACCAACTTTTTGCTTAACTATTCCTTTTCCAAAAACGCACAATTACAGAAAAATTGGATTAATCTAATTACTTGGCGGTAGAGTGCCCTCATACGTAAAGATCGCCGGTGGGTGAAAAGAATTGACATTTTGACTATGTGCCATATCTCGGAATTCCAAAAGATTTTATATTCTAACTATATAAGGATAGGTCTTCCAATATATGTAAAGTTTAGTTTGGGCAAATGAATAAGCACTCGTCAAAAAATTATTCAAATCGTACAGAAAAATCAAAATCATGCCAGTAGTGGAATGCGTGACCAAACATTACCCCCGTATTTATAATTAATGAAATCCCTTCATTTCGAAATATCTGCATTACTTAAGCACACTGCAACATAAATATGTTTACTTTAGCTCGGATATGATATCTTGACTGTCAAACAACGTTTCTCTTCAGTCATTTCTTCAATGGCGTTCCGGTAAGTTTGTAAGACGAGAACCTCCGTAACGGGCATCTATTTGGTAGATTTAACCACAAAAAGCAATTTTGCGAAGTCCCTATGCAACCTGTACCTTGGTGGTTCATTGTATTGCTCGATAGAATCACTCAACCTGCTTTGAAGCAGAAATAGCCAGGGACAACGAATAAGCCACATGTGTGATCGCTCCGTCTTTCTAATTTGCATATTAAGCAGCATGTGGCAAAATTCTTTGCACTGGGTAGGGGTGGGGATTTTTGTAAGCTGAGCGTCTGCCAATAACATGCAGCAAAAACGCATTGAAATCTCAGTTGGTAGTCGTTGTTCTCACGATCGACACGACCATAGCAAATTATGCATCAGTCAATTCCAGCCGTTCCCCACCCCACCCCACCCCCCTCCGGGCTAATCCCCGGGCATTAGCATTTTCTTTAAAAATGGGTAAATTCCCCCACATAAGCTGTCTAAATGCCCCGGGAGGGGATGAAGAAAGAGGGCAAATACCCCGTCCCCGGGAAAATTGCCTTCCAACACCTCTGCAGTTTTTTATCAATCAGTGAATACAACGTTCAACTGTTTAGTATTTTAATACAACGGTAAGACTTCAAGGACAACAGGACTTGTTGGTTGATTCTTATTTTATTTATTTCCCTATATTTTGTTTTTAACAGTTTGCTAGAGAATAGCGTGATATTAAATATTTTGTTGTATAAAAACCACTATGTTTTGAATAGTTTGACTAGAATAACGACAATCCTGTTAAAAATGTTTACAATAAAACAATTACCAGTTTTAGAAATCTCGCAACTTTAATATTTTATTTCAATACTTTTTAAGCTCGGAAGATCAGTCTCGAAGATTGCATCATTTTAATTCGGAAATCTTAAGTATTTTAACTCCACTTTCATGAATTTAAGAAAAAAGCTAGGTTAGTTTTGAATGCGAAATAGTCGTGTTCACGTCAGTGATTGTTTTGTGATAAACAAAATATAGTTCACCTTGCCGCTTATATGTATATGCTTAAAGGTGATGAAGAAATCATTACCTAAATTTGAGAAAACATACCTTTAAAAACATCTGCAAGTTTCTCTCGTCCCTGACGGACAAGCCATTGATCGACAAACGCCTCGTCTTTCCTAATCAACTCATCCATGGAACTTTTGAAAACACGTGTGTCAAATGCCCGGGGATTCGCCCCAGGGTACGCAAATGCCCAGCCCCCGAACCGCGATAAAATTGCGAATGCCCCACCCCCGGGACTGACAACGTGAGGAGACACCCCGCGGTTGCCCTGGGGGAAGGGAGGTGGGCACTGCTGGAATTGACTGATGCATTAGAATTTTACAATGAGGATCTGGAGGACATCGAGAAGAGTCAGTCGCAGCTGGTCAATTTCCATTTTTTTTAAATTCAGGCTTTGCTGGTCAGTTTTTGATATTGATTTCTCTGACGCTTTATTTAATTTTCTCCTTGCACAGTCTGTTCTCTTGACCAGTGACCAGTGAAAGTATTTGATTTTTTTACCTGGTGAAGGGGCACTTCCTGTTCTGTGGTCCACCGAAATCCCCAATCTCACCCCTATGTGCGCTTGCCTCTGGCATAAATATGCAAATTACGCGTTGAAAGTCAACAACACGGAGGACCATCAAAATGGAAACCCAAAAGTCAAATATTGAATAACACTTGAGCGATTTACTGCTTACTAAATCAAAAGGACACAGACATTGATACCGATAGTGATACATACAATGACTACATGTGCATTTGTGGACCAAAACTTATTCAGTTTATTGTGTTATAATTTTTAAAATGTTATGTGGCAAGTTGTCGAAAACGCCGCTGAATTAATATACAGGGAAAAAAACAGTTTACAAAACTCAAGATGTCACAAATCAAAGAGGTTAAGCATTTTTATTACATTTATACCTTTGTAACGCTGACTTTTCGAACCGAAGAAGTATTAGTATGGAGATGGCGGATACAATGATAATATTCTCTTGGTCACGCACAGGCAGCCCAAGCTCGGTATATGATTTATAGACTTTGTATGAGAAAATCAACTTTGAGCTTATAAATGCTCAAAAAAGCTGTAAATGTAGAAACAAAATTTTGCTTACCTCTATGAACAGTTGTCCTCGTCTTTTCTGTTCAGGGGCACGCAACGAGAATATAGTTCAAAACCACTTAACATAGCATTGTTAAACGTATTTTAATATTTAAACGGTAGATATAGGTATATTTTGATCCCCCAAAAATTTTTCATCTCTTCGGATTTCCTAGCTGAAAGTCTAGTGATCCGAAATTGTAGGGATCAAAACTTACCTTTTCGAAAATTTCACCAGAATAAAGGCTCCCGAAAATTCTAGGTGACCTTTTTAGGGTAAAAATCCGTTAAAAATGGGCAATTATACCATTTTTCAGATGTTCGAAAATCCTAGGGGAGGCAGGCAACCAAGAAATTTTACATCAAATGTTCCGAAAATTCTAGATCTCAAATTGTCTTCCGAACAGATATTTTCCGAAGATTGACGTTATTTCCCCTCATAAGCGGAAATGACAACTAAAGACAAGTTTATTTCTACATTTACAGTTTATTAGAGTATTTATAAGCTCAAAGTTAATTTTCCCATACAAAGTCTATAAATAGTATACCGAGCTTGGGCTGCCTGTGGGTCACGAACTCGACACCGCTGGCGTGATTTTGTGTCTAGTGTAAGCGATTTTTGAATCCTTTTTTTGACGACTGCCAATCATTTGCCCAAACTAAATTTTACATATTTTGAAAGACCTTCCCTTCCTCAATTAAAATCCTTAATCTCATGAAATTCGGTGATATGGCACATCGTCAAAATAACAGTTCTTCCCACCGACCGACGAAGTAACATTTGGAGAACACTTTGGTTTTGTTTACCACAAAATAATTAAATTAATCCAATCTTGAAATTGTAGGTTTTGGACAAGGAAAAGGTATGCAATAAGTTGTTTGCATTAAAATTTCTCTGCGTTCGATAGTTATGACATGCGAATCGAATGGAAATGGTCAATTTTCAACCCAGTTGGGACTCGCTAAACTGAGTCTGGAGGTTAAATGAAAAATGTTGTTTTTCTCGGCAAGACAAACCTATTCCGAGGAAAAAAAACACAGGCTGTTTGTATTCTTGCTAGGGGCTAGCTATATGCAAAAGGGGAGCGAAATTGAGTTTTCAAGCCTTGCCGAAGATATTTGATTTTGTTTGATTCTTGTGGGAATTTGCTCTTAAAAATCCCAACTGGCTGGAGGCAAACCAATTGGCCATTTATAAGTGTAGCCGAGAAGTTGAACCAGGGACTACTAGGTTCTAATTCAACGAGGGGTCAGAACGGGTCTTGAACCCAGAACGTCCGAATACTAGGGTTAGGCTTAGTGTGGTTAAACCACACTGCATGTTACTACCACTGGATTTAATCTCAACCAGCGCGTTTTTCTAGTTTTAGTCAAAATCATCGTTTTCATTGACCGATTTCAATTTTTCCACACTTTTGAATTTCCATAGACACATGTCGAAGTTCTCTCTGAGCTTCGTATGGATCAAGTAAAAGCTGTGCGAATACTATCCCTAAAGAATAAAAACTGGAGACAGATGATTGCTTTTACTAGAAGTGTTTGTTTACTTTTTCTCGACATTTATGCTGGAAGTTTCTTTTTCCAACACTAAAACCCATGTTTTTTTTATTTTTTATTAAGTTCTCATATTTCTTTTGTGTGGCAAATTAAGACCAATAGGAGATACTCTATCTTAAACTAGAAAGGACTTTTCTTGAGCAGATTTGGTTCTTTCTATCTAAAACCACGTTTAAGCATTTTCAAGTAAAAACTCGTTTTTCCCAACGAAAGAAAAGGGGACGTCATTTTAACTGCACCAAATAAAATAATATTATTTTTTGTAGAGAATACTGCGTTTTCTCAAACATGTGGAATACATATACAATCCTAGACAAAACAGTTGGGAAGGTTAGCACTTTTGGAGTCTTCATTGCTTCTCTCCCCTCCTCCCTCCTTCAATGTTGTGTAAAACTGAATGCTTTCAGTGGGAAATTGTTGAGTTGCCTTCCAACATTGAATAGGGGGGAGGGGGGCCATGCACGAAAAAGTGAAACTATTTCTTTTGAGCTTTAACAGAAGCGGGTTGAAATACAGCTCTGGTGTGGTTCATTGACATAACCTTCCCAACAACTTTTGTCTATGATTGTAGGTGTCGCGGGCTCCCCATTAGAGTGTTAAAAACGAATTTTCAAAGTCTTAAACTTATTCAATGCTTGTCTGTTCTAAACCCATGCTTCTCCTTGGTGCTTAATTCTTCTTTTAAGGAAACGCCATGCATACAACATAAGTTGATTGTCGAATGGGTGTACTGCGTAATGTTAGAGATCGACCATGATCACGGTTCCACTTTTTAACTCGTTTTAGAGATCACAATAAAAGCCATCTCTGACCTCTCCTTTGGATAAGATGGAGCCGACCAAGAGGAAGAGAGAAAGACTGGAATCCGACGAGGAAAAGTACTGTGGTTAATTAGAATAACGTTTGACTCTTGAAGATTTACTCCCATCAAAGCCTTGTATCTTCAACATGATCTACGGCTTCCCTTGTTTCATACCTTCCGCAACATGTTCGCTTTTTTAAGATGTGCTTGAACGTCTCTCTATATTTAGGAAGTCTCCAAGCGTACAAAAATGGAT
>NC_090889.1:42889041-42904041 GCF_036669925.1 Montipora capricornis
ATGTGGCTTTTGAGCTTAGAGATTCTGCGCTCAGTGACAGACATGGTCAGACATACATTCTTCATAAGTATCCAGTGCAATACCTAACCAAGTGATAACTTCCTTCGGTTCCCGTTGGGACTTGTCCTATAAAAACACTAAAGGAAGTCAGCGCTAACTGTCTTTAATCTTTAATCCTTAATCGGTATACTTCTACAACAGTAAAAACTATACTAGATGTTTAAGACAGTAACACTTAAGTAAACAAATGAAGAAATAAAATAAAATATTTACTCCGGGAGAACAGCCAGATAAGATTCCTCTAAGGAGACCGAAGCTTGAGTTCGCCTTCTTGCAAATATTGTCACAATGCTAGTTCCAGGATAGATTACCAGTGATGTACAAGCCTAAATAGGTTGTAAGAGGTACTTTTGAAATAAGCTTACTATTCAAAGAATCCTTAAAGTCAACAGGACTTTTCTTACGAGTTATCCCAAGATGAAAGCACTTAGATACATCAAAGGTAAGTTGCCAGGTCTTCGACCAAATATACAGATCTTCCTGGAGAGCTGGGCAGTCCTGCAAGGTAACCCTCTGTACACAACAAAGTTAACCGCAAACAGGCGTAAACGCGATTGAATAGAAGAAGATGTATCATTTATAAGTAAAAGAAATAACAAACTGCTGATCTTGGCTTTGTATTGTTAACTCCCGCTCCTAAGCCATCATCAAGAAAAAAGACAAATAAAATACCCTTACTTCTCCACCAAGTCAATAAAAAGCTTGAGTAACTAAGTAAATAAGTACAGAGCGGATGATATGCCAGAAGATATTACTGCAAACTGGAGATATTTAAACTTTTCCGTTGCGAAAATCGAAGGAGAAAGCTAGGAATTTACAGTCATGAAGATAATCAGACGAAGTCAAAACTGGACAAAAAAAACCTTTAGAAATGATCTTCAGGGCTGTGGAAATATCTTCTTACGTGCCTCAAATCCAGTTTAGATCTGTTCTACCTGAAGCTTGAGCAGATACTGAAAGAGGATTAGCAATCACATGTTGACAAAAAAGCGGTTCAACACATCGATTTGCTAAAAGCTCAGAAATAGCGCCAGAAACAAATTCTCTCTTCTGCTGGGCTGAATTTTAGTTTGGGCTCACCTTAGATGGACACCACGCAAAGGAATGTTGTAATCATCACACATATGCATGACACTTAAGGTAAATCCCGGGGCACATAGTTTAACCCATTCATCATGGCCTTTCGACAAAATTAAGAGGGACTGAAACCAAAATTGGACATCGCTACACCGTCGACCTGACTTGGACAGCCAGCTAGTCGTTGTCCTGTATGAAACGGACACTGTGCTCTCCAATGGGCGGATTTGCTTGTAACCAAGCAAGGGGTCTTGGCTTCTTGTACCGTGTAAGACAGCTCAATATTAAATCTAAAGTGGTCCTCGTTTGCTTCATCCTGCATCGAAGTGACTCTTCCAAGGTAAGTTTCTAATATGTACCAATTATGTACCGGAGGACTCACTGTTGACTAGATTGATGACGGACAAGGTTCTCTCAATCATTTGCTTCATCGAAACTAAAAGACTTTCATTGTCCTTAGAAAACTGTTGACTTAAACCATGTTGGATTCAATTTCAAGTACCGAGTGTTTGTAGCTTTCTGCAAAATCGACATATTCGTTGTTACCGTTGCGAGGTCCTTGAATTCACTCTTGTTGAATACAATTGGCCTCTATCTAAAGTAGGATAAATTTGTTTGTTTGCCCCTTCAGATTTTACATAAGCATTGTTTCCAGTTTCTCCTTAAAACTTACACTGTTCCCAAGAGAAAACAAAAACAATGCTTATATAAAATTTGGAGGAACAAACAAAGAGTATTACGGTTTTTTTCATCATAATTAAGTAAAGTACGATCGTCCGGGTGAGTGCAGTCCTGAGAAGGACTGTTTGAGATGACATTGACTGACGTTTCGACAACCTGAGCGGAAGTCACCTTCAGAGTCAAGTAATTTGTGTAACGTCATTAGATACTATAAGGACTCCGGTCGTAGATGTCATTGGTCAACTTATTTGTGAATGTTATTGGTCGACTGTCAGTTGAGTCTATATTTAATTGGCTGGGAAGACTAAACAGTGATAGGTGCGTTTCGATCCTTCTATAGGTCTAAGGTCTGTACGTGTATCGTACAATACGTTGGGCTGTACTATGAGAGTAAATCGGTGTGTTGTTTGTCCCTTGATGTCGTTGATGAGTCGTTTGTAGGGTGCGGGAAGTTGTAGGCATCGGTTTAAAGGTGTCCGTTTTAAGTTAGTAAACCAGCTTTCCAGTACGATCCGTTGGTAGTAGTTAATGCTGTAGGTAACACTTGTAACAGAGTCAGAGTCAGTCGATTCTGTGGTTTGTCTGTAGATGGTGTTCAGCAATGTTATTGTTGCTGTCACCGTTCCTCGTCGCTCGTTTGTGTTCAGTCAGTCTAGTGTTCAAATTTCTACCGGTCTCACCGATATAAGTGGCCTGGCAGTCACAGTATTTGGTCTTATAAAGTGCTCTTGGTCTGTCCTTAGGTTGGTCTTTGTCTTTGACGTTAGTTCAGCAGGAGCCATTATGGCTCTTGTAGTCAGTGAATACAATACAGTACAATACATTTTTAATTCACCGCTGAAGCTGTGCCCTGATTTTACCTGAGGTGTTTGTTTAATATTGACATTTATGTCGGAAGTTTTTTTTTTCAAACACTGAACTCATGGCGATATTGTTAGTTTTCGCATTTGTTCAGGTGTAGCAAATTAAGACAACTCGCTACTCTGTATTAAGCTAGAAAGGACGTTTCTTGAGCAGATTTGTTTCTTTCCACGTTTAAGCATTTTAAATATACGTTTCACCTGACAAAAACACTTGGCTCAAGTTGTGCCAATTGTCTCCTAAAGAGAAAATAATAGAGATAATTTCTCTTACTTTGAGGCATTTATGTGGGGAGGGTTTTTTTTTTCAAACACTGAAACTCATGTTTTTTTTTTTAAGTTTTCGGACTTGTTTGGTGAGGCAAATTGGCAAATTAAGAAGACAAGCTACTTTCTCTTAAGCTAAAAGTGACTATTCTTGAGCAGCTTTGTTTCTTTCTATCTAAAACAACGTTTAAGAATTTAAATATACGTTTTACCCGTAAAAGAATAGGTAAAGTCAGTTTAACTGCACGAAATAGAATATTATTTTTTTGGAGAGAGTTTTTCATATATGTAAAATACATAGAGGTGTCGCGGGTTTCCCCGTGTTAACAGTTACAATCATAATTCTTCTTAACTCTAGTTATATATGATAACGTGTAACTTATCAACAGAATAAAGACTGATTATTATTATTGTTGTTAATGAACGCACTGTGCAATGTTAGCGATCGACCAAACACGGTTGCACTTTTTAACTCGTTTGAGAAAGACTGGAATTCGACGAGTAAAAGTAGTGGGATTGATTAGCAAAAAAGAACACAAATTGTTCCGGGAGATTTTCCAACCTCGTCTTAATGTTTGACTCTTCGAACTCTTGAAGATTTACGCCATCAAAGCCTTGTATCTTGAACACAATTCACGGCCTCCCTTGTTTCATACCTTCCGCAACATCTTCGCCTTTTTAAGATAGGCTTTAACGTTTCTCTATATTTAGGAAGTCTCCAAGCGTACAAAAATGGCTTGATTGCAGAATTCGCGTACACGACAGCGATAGCGATAGAATGCACAAGCACCAACAACGAGAAATTGCATGTTAAGCAAATGTACAATATCATCTGTACGATGAACCAAGGAATTAAAAACAATAGAAATGCCAAGATGACAATTACAATAGCTTTGCTCACAGTCCTTTCTCTCTGGAGTATCATTTGGCCAGGTATCCCTGCATGCTGGTCATCCAGTGCTTCGGTGCTTGTGAAAGCGGTACAAAGTGAAAACGTTGATGACCCCGATGCAGATGAGAATACAGAGGATATTTACATTATAAAGAGTTCCCATTAGTGCATAATGCTTTTGTAACAACGAGAACACAAACCCAAACAATAAAAAATAAATTCAACAAGCGACGGAAATGATGCAGATTCGTTTCCTAGTCACTTTGGCTCGATACTGGAGAGGAGTCACCACAGAAAAGAATCTGCCAATGCTGAAAAGAAGTTTATGACCTACGCTTACGTTTATTAACATTGAAGAGAACTTTAAAAAGTGAAATGATGCGTTGGTGTACTTGTATAATGAGGCCAAACCCCAAAAGGCAGTGAGTGGACAGGCAACCAGGCCAACCATTGATTGAGAAGATGATAAAGTTTGAAGTCGAAGATCGAAGTTTCCGAAGAGGGTCCATCCAAACTGATAAAACGATTACAGAATTTCCAATAGTTGTTATCGGAAACGTGATCGTCGCCAGAACAGCAACAGTAGTGAAAATGGTATCAGCGTTATCGATATTAAGCCAAAATTGAACCAAAGCTTCTTCATTTGTCATGTTCCAATAGTCGACGGTACCTCGAACAGCCGGCATATTGTCTTAAACGAAACAAGAATTCTTAACTCTTCTCGGCCTGATTGTCAATATTAAAATAACTCTAAGTGAAAATTGACGTGTAATATTGAAGACAATTTGCATATTATCAACTCTCTTAAGGACACATCGAAAACTGAAAATAGCATAAGATAATAAGTTCATTGCATGCAATCATTGCTCCAGGTTCTCTGAGAGGCGTTCATACCTTGCCTCTTCTTCTTGATAAACTGAGCTTTGGTCTGTGGACATCTTTTTTTGGGACATATATCCGTATAAAGTTTTTCCGCTATTTAATGGGAAGGTACAAATTAAATTATCCATAATAGGGATTCTCAGATCATTCCGGATGTAGCATCTGTTCTACCATGAGCCACTTAATTTTATTTTACATTTCGGTTGATTTCTTTCTTGAAGAACATCACGTCATGCGCAAAAAGTATAACATTGAACAGTTCATTGTCCTATTCACAGGGATTCAATCTAATGAATCATAGGTGATGATTCATGTGATGATGCAATCATTCCATATGAATCATCATCACACTGTAAATATGACACATAGAGTCATCTCATAATCATAGTTATCATGCAACTACATTATATGCTGTATTACTGTTCACTTGTTTGGACGTTCCCTCTTTCACTAGTGAATAGTGGTTGCAGAAATGTTAAAGGCCCAGTATCATCTCAGGTGAATGTATGTGAGTGAGTTTGTGGGTTAATTCCTATTTCATCTGAATTTTTTTTCTCTGTCCAAAAAAAAGTTTTTTCGTCATCATATCATCATTTTATTTAACATTGATATTTAATTTACTCATCGTTTGAATGAAAAAGAGATGACTGCAAGGCTTTGATGGTGATACTGGGCCTTTAAAAGTTTTATTCAGAACCACGAAACAAAACAGTTTTGTTGCTGCAGCAGTAACATAAATTATTATGGTAAAGTAAATGTAGTATTTGATGGTGAAATTATCTTTAATTAGAGAACTCACAAGACAAGTATGTACATGTTGCATCATCATAATTTTTAAATGTTTGTTACTGTATAGTTACACAAAATAAATATTCAGTGTTTGCCAGTAGAGCATTGTCATTATTGAATTCTTGCATTCTCTTTTGCTTAGGGGAATAGACTTTGTTTTAAGAATTGTAGTGACCATCGGTACTACACCATAAGCAAACCTTAAAAGAGATACACTTATGCAGGGCTGAATCGGTTTGTTTCAAGTTCAATCCCAGGTAACCCAGGCTCACTGTGTGTGCCACATAGGTCAATATAGAGAATATATCAGGCGAAGTTTAGGTCTGGAAATTTGCAAGAAAATGGAAATAAAAATCGATGAAACTTACCATGTGGTGACCTGTTGTTGTCTTTAATACGTACACGAAGTTTCGGGAAAAATAGTCCCCGTTCTCTTTCCTTCATAGTATAGTGACAAGGTAGGAGACGGAAGCCAGCGTAGGGACTCCGATCGACCCAAAACAAGCACGATTTTTTTCGTGAAAATCGAGTCCAGTCGCTAAATAAACACGCCAGGCTCGTGGAACATGAATTTCTCTAAACCATGAATCCACTGAAGCATCTCCAGGTAGCACGGCGAAGCCACCAGACTCCGTAAAACGTGTAAGTTAACCTGCTAAAATGGCGGCCAGAAAGCGCTGTCCTCGCAAAGTGTCCAATTCAAAATGGCACTGAACTGTGGACGCCTGGTGACGAGAGGAATATATGTCCCCCTGGAGGGAGGAGAGTCCCAGATTGCTCAGTGAGTTTTGTTTTTAGCAATTTGGGACTCCCCTCCCTCCAGAACTTGGCGATTTTGTACATAGGATTGATTTTACCCAACATAATTCCTGTTACAATTACGGCCGTTCAAAAATTACAGCAGTACTTTCAATAAAGTTGCAAAACGCGTCGACACATACATTGTTGCTCTAGATACAAAGTGTGCGAGGGTTTTACTTACATTTCTATTAACGATGAAATGATATATGAAATGGATCATATATGAACTGCGGATATGAAATCAAGTAAAGCTATGATCCTCGCAGTTATGAACGCAATTTAATGCAATTGCGTAAACAAGCCTGAAATATTCAGGACTTCAACAGGGTCTGAACCCGTGACCTCGCGATACCGGTGCAACGCTCTAACCAACTGAGCTATGAAGCCACTGACGTTGGGAGCTGGTCATTTGTGGGTCCCAATGTTCCCGTAAGAAATGAATCAACGATTAAATGATATATGAAATGGATCATATATGAACTGCGGATATGAAATCAAGTGAAGCTATGATTCTCGCAGTTATGAACGCAATTTTTGCAATTGCGTAAAGAAGCCTGAAATATTCAGGACTTCAACAGGGTTTGAACCCGTGACCTCGCGATACCGGTGCGACGCTCTAACCAACTGATCTATGAAGCCACTGACGTTGGGAGCTGGTCATTTGTGGGTTCTAATGGTCCCGTGGGCTTGTATTTCGTGTTTAAATCTTCTTTTAAGGAAATGCCATGCATACAAACGTGCGTTGATTGTCGAATGGGTGTACTGTGCAACTTTAGCGATCGACCAGGATCACGGTTGCACTTTTTAACTAGTTTTACAGATCACAAATAAAAGCCATCTCTCACCTCTTCTTTGGATGAGATGGAGCCGACCAAGAGAGAGAGAGAGAGAGACAGAAGGAGAGAAAGACTGGAATTCGACGAGGAAACCTAGTGGGGTTATTAGTATTAATGTTTGACACTTCGAGCTCTTGAAGATTTTCTCCCGTCAAAGCCTTGTATCTTCAACATGATCCACGGCCTCCCTTGTTTCATACCTTCCGCAACATGTTCGCTTTTTTAAGATGTGCTTGAATGTCTGTTTATATTTAGGAAGTCTCCAAGCGTACAAAAATGGATTGATTGCAGAATTCACGTACATGACAGCGGCAGCGATAAAATAAAGTATCAACAACGACAAATTGCATGTTAAGCAAATGTATATTATTATCTGTACTATGAACCAAGGAATGAAGCACAATAAAAATGCAGAGATGACAATTGCAATAGCTTTGCTCACGGTCCTTTCTCTCTGGAGTATCATTTGGCGAGATACCCCTGCATGCTGCTCATCCAGTGCTTTGGTGCTGTGTGAATACTTGTGAAAGCGGTACAAAGTGAAAACGTTGATGACCACGATGCAGATGAGAATACAGAAGATTTGTACATTATAAAGAGTTTCCATTAGCGCATAATGCTTTCGCAACAACGAGAACACAATCCCAAACAATAAGAAATAAATCCAAAGCGCGACAGAAACGATGCAGACTCGTTTACTAGTCACTTTGGCTCGATACTGCAGAGGAGTCACCACAGCAAAGAATCTGTCAATGCTGAGAAGAAGTATATCACCTACACTTATGTTTATTAGCGTTGCAAAGAACTTTGAAAACCCAAATGATGCGTTGGTGTACTTGTGCAATAAAGCCCAAGCCAAAAAGGCATGGAGTGGAGAAGTAACAAGACCAACCAAAAGATCTGCAAGAGCCATTGAGAAGATGATAAAGTTCGAAGGCGAAGATCGAAGTTTCCGAAGAGGGTCCATCCAAACCGATAAAACGACTAGAAAATTTCCAAAAGCTGTCATTGGAAAAGTGATTGTCGCCAGAACAGCATTATCGATATTGAGCCAAACTTGAACCAAAGCTTCTTCACTTGTCATGTTCCAATAGTCAACGATACCTCGAACAGCCGCCATGTTGTCTTAAATTCTTCTCGGCATGATTGTCAATATTAAAATAACTGTGACTTGAAATTGACGAGTAATGTTGAAGACAATTTGCAAATTATCAACTGTTTTAAGGACACGTCAAAAACTAAAAATGGCATAAGATAGTAAGCTCATTGCAAGCATTTTGCCAGGTTCTGTGAGAGGCTCTGTCAAACCTTCCCTAATCTTCTTCTTGACTAGCTGAACTTTTTCCTGCGGACAATTTAATTTTTTTTTCTGGAGCAGATGTCCGATATTGCGCTATTTAACGGGACGGTGCAAATGAAATCATCCTTAATGGGGATTTTTAGATTATTCCGGAGGTAGCATCTGTTTTACCATGAAGCACGTAATTTTAGTTTACATTTTGACTGATTTCTTTCTCGAAGACCATCACGCACAAAAATAATTTATGGATTTAGCCAAGCCTAAAAGCTGAGCTCCCGTTTCTAACCCCAGAAAGCAATATACTGTATATGGAAATAATTGTGCCTCTTCAGGAAGTACGAAATTAATCGTCATTCATTAGTGTATACTTTTGGCAGCACGCAAACACCTCTGAGCTGATACCAGTAATTTTAATCAAGAACTAAAACTGAAATTACATGCACAGTAATCTCTTTCACAACATTTTCCGTTTGACTTATAATCTTTACACCCTCTCTCTTCAGTTTAGAACAACAGCAAAAATCTTCCTAATTAAAAAGTGAAGCTACAGAGGAGTAAATTCGCTTAAGAAGTTACCCGACTGCAATTTCACAGTCAAACAAATTTAAAGCAGCTCACGATTGGATATACATTTCACACAAAAATACTATAAATGCAATTGTTGAAATATGCCAGAATCTCTGAGCTACAAGGTAAGACGGAAGCAGGCCGTGGAAATTGACGATGTTAAAGTCAAGGCAATGAACATGTACAAATACAAGGAAGGATTACGTTTTTGCAAACGTTGGCCTTGATCATGAAGGACTATGTTTCAACAGACTTAACTGATTAGACACTCTAATCAGGTCGTGGCTTCAATTCCCACCCTGCTCAGAGTTTTTCTCTGTCCTTGTGTGGGCCCATTTCCATTAGTAGGGCTAACGCTCGCATGGTTCATATGGGGTAGAAAACAAGCACTACACATTACACTCTAATCAGTTAAGTCTGTTGAAATATAATGCTTCACGGCCAACGTTTGCAAAAACGTAATCCTCCGTTGTAAATATGTGTTTTGTCTATCGCTTCATTCCTCTCAGCTTTGTGGTGTTCTTCATTGAAATTTACTCTTCTTCTCCTTCCTCGGCCTCTCTCGCGGCTTTCTTCGCTTAACTTTCTCAAATTTCGTCGCCTCTTCTCTCATGCTATTTTCGCTTTTCTTCAGTTTTCCTGATCGTTATCCCGTTGCTCGTCATTAATGTGATTTCTTGCAAGAAAAACGCGGGTTGCCAAATGCAACGCTGCTACACGATTTCTCGCAAAGGAAAATTGCCCGAACACTCCCGTCCCCAGAGGCTCTCCTGCATCTCCACTTCCACCCCAACAGTCTCTATGGGCGGACGGGCAGACGTACGTGACGTCATCAGCAAAACTTCTTGCATGGATAGATTTCCCAAAAAAAAAATACCCATGGTGCTTCGTGCGCCTGAGCTCCGCTGTAACATTGAACAGTTTATCGTCCTTCTACCGTAAGTGCTTGGGATGGGTTAGGGTTGAGGATGAGGCGAGATAAACCAAAATACTTAATTTTGACTGTCAAAGAATTGCAACTGTAACTAACTTAAACAGACACCCTCTCGGTCTTATATACGATCTGATTACAATATGTTCTATTTTTAACATTAGGGAACTTTAGCAACGACGACGGGAACATCAACGAAAACAGCATCACATCATTGTAATCACTGGGAGACTATTCCAAGCTTTTTAATGTGCTAATAGGACGAAATTCGCATCGCCCCTATCTAAGCCATTTTAAGACATAAGCTTGTAGCCTGTACGAGAAGGAGAATGCTGTTTAGTATTTTCAAATATCTCGTTTTGTTCCAGAGATATTAAAATTTTTAAAATATGCAAATTAGGCAAGTGATGACGTTGATCAAATATGATGAAAAGAGATATCTCAGCCAATTTGTATCAGAAATGCTTGATTCTTTGCAGTAAGATTCTAGGCGATGTGCTCCACATTATGCGTATACCAGTTTTGTTACCATGGCAACATACTGGATTCCAGACCTCCCTGATTTTAAATGCTTTCCTGGCCACCTTTTGTGTTTTATTTTGATATTTGCCTATGTTGCCTCGTCTGCATGATCCTGCAAGCATGCAAATATGTTAGGTTGATTGTGTGGCCTTGTTAAATGTTTTTCTAGCTTAAGATCGCCAAAATATTGAAATAACGTTGGAGGGAACGGGAAAAGAGTGAGTTTTCATGGGAACCAATTTCTTTATAGCCGTAGGTGTGTTGCCTGTAGAACTATTAGCCTACCAAGTTTCAATGGTCTCTGCTGCAAATTGACCGAGATAGCTTTATTTATATACTTCATTTATACTGGGTTGAATGAATGACGTCATCATTCCTCTCATTTGCATATTTTACACATTTTTCACACTTAAATATCTCCGGAACCAATGCAGATATTTCCAAACAGTAACGGCGTTGTAATCTTTCCAGGAATTCTATTTGATCATAGTAGCACTTTAACATGACAATGGTGTGGCAGTCCCTGAATAATGAAACCGATATGAGTCAAGCTTAAATTAAGGGAGAAAATAAAAATTCATCCTCCATTGCCGACGTCCTAAATAAACATAAAATTTTGTTTTCATGTTGTTGTTTTGCTGACGACGGCAAAGAAATGGACAAAAAATGAAAAACGCACGTGCAGAGCGTGCAAAGATATTGTTGTTGCCTACTAAATATGCAAATTTGTATCGTTTTCGTTGCCGTCGCCGTTGTTGTTGCTAAAGCTCACTAAAGAACACTCTGGAAGGTCATGATGAGAGATAACAAAAGTTTTCAATCAGACTTAATATAAACGCTATTCTGGATCTTCCATTAACTTTTAGAAACTTCGTCACACTTGGACTGTACTTCGAATACCACAAGGTGCGCGATAGTCTTTGCGTATCTGACGTAAGACGTCATTCAAAATGGTCCAGAAAATGCACACGGTCAACGAAAAAATCTCAAAACAGGTCACCCTTGAAGCTACAGGAACCCAGGATTATGAACTGCGTTCACCTTGGTTGAACACAAATATTTTCCTAACGTAACTGTGGTGTTATGTTCAACACTGAAACCAAATGGCAAATTCTGTACTAAATTTGTTAGGTTGGATATGTGTTTCTCAAACTCATTAATAATTCATAAGCCAAAAACAAAAGAAATCACTACCGTGAAGGAAGTTTTGATATGTGGTCTTAATTAGCATAAAATTTGGCCAACTTTGATCCCAAATATCTCTTAAAATACTGATTCCTTTGAGAAGCAATATCAAACACTCGAAAGAGTGTTTCATCAGATATCCAACCACCTCGAAATCGGTTAAAAAACTCGGCCTTCGGCCTCGTTTTTCAACTCGCTTCTCGGTGTTTTGATATCCGATGAAACACTTCTTCTCGTGTTTGATATATTACTTAACAAACTCATTGAAGGAATCGAACACATTGAATGCATCTGTGTTCATTCAGGTGTCTGGCAATTTATATTCATTTGCACTCAACTGTGCACAATTTTTAGGTAGAAAATATAATTGGAACTGTGACTAATTCTTGGCAGTCAAGAACTATTGAAAGAAAGCTTGTTGCCTATTTAATGTTCCATTAGTCAAGGAATTAGACGCTCCGTGAGCGTAAACTGGGTTGCCTTTGGTACCTGTTACACAAAAAAAAAAGGGCACTGAGTTGGGTGGTATTGAAGGCGCAGACACTGGATTTTCCCAGGAGTATTGCTGCTTGGGCCAATTCGAAAATAACAAAGAAAAAAGCCCAGGAATCCAATAGGTACTCCTGGTAACTCCTACAATGGAAGAAGCAGGCCTGGGGATCGAGCTCGAACGCGGCATATTGCTGATCTTCCTCAGAGCTTTTCAGTCAGGAATCGAAACACTACTTCGTTTTGTTTTGTTTCGTTTCCTCAGAAACGATAAGTATCTAATACTTTTTATCCTTGGCCATCTCAGTTTTATCAGTTTTTATAACGATGACAAGAATTCTTGCTGTTTGGTCATTCTGGTGTAAAGGTAAGTTAATTTGGGAACCCAACAATTTTTTTTAAGCTTCTCTACGGGGCATTTGGTAGCTTGCAAGCAGGCTATCTCTCTGCAGCGGGAAAGAAAGAGCGCCTGCACGCATCCCTCTAAAATTTGATTGCCACCTCCTGATGTCACGCTGATCGAGCTGTCAAAAATTAGCCAATCAGCACACACCCAAAGTAAACATTAATATAAACAGTAAGCTGTCTAAATGCCCCGGGAGGGGATGAAGAAAGAGGGCAAATACCCCGTCCCCGGGAATATTGCCTTCCAACACCTCTGCAGTTTTTTATCAATCAGTGAATACAACGTTCAACTGTTCAGTATTTTAAATGCAACGATAAGACTTCCAGGACAACAGGACGTGTTGGTTGATTCTTATTTTATTTATTCCCTTACATATTGTTTTTAACAGTTTGCTAGAGGATAATTCAGGCTTTGCTGGTCAGTTTTTTATTTTGATTTCTCTGACGCTTTATTTAATTTTCTCCTTGCACAGTCTGTTCTCTTGACCAGTGACCAGTGAAAGTATTTGATTTTTTACCTGGTGAAGGGGCACTTCCTGTTCTGTGGTCCACTGAAATCCCCAATCTCACCCCTATGTGCGCTTGCCTCGGGCATAAATATGCAAATTACGAGTTGAAAGTCAACAACACGGAGGACCATCAAAATGGAAACCCAAAAGTCAAATATTGAATAACACTTGAGCGGTTTACTGCTTACTAAATCAAAGGACACAGACATTGATACAGATAGTGATACATACAATGACTACATGTGCATTTGTGGACCAAAACTTATTCAGTTTATTGTGTTTTATTTTTAAAATGTTATGTGGCAAGTTGTCGAAAACGCCGCTGAATTAATACACAGGGAAAAAAACAGTTTGCAAAACTCAAGATGTCACAAATCAAAGAGGTTAAGCATTTTTATTATATTTATACCTTTGTAACGCTGACTTTTCAAACCGAAGATGGCGGATACAATGATAATATTCTCTTGGTCACGCAAAGGCAGCTCAAGCTCGGTATATGATTTATAGATTTATCAACTTTGAGCTTATAAATGCTCAAAAAAGCTGTAAATGTAGAAATAAACTTCGCTTACCTCTATGAACAGTTGTCCTCGTCTTTTCTGTTCAGGGGCACCCAACGAGAGTATAGTTCAAAATTGTTAAACGTATTTTAATATTTAAACGGTAGATATAGGTATATTTTTATCCCCCCTGTTCGGATTTCCTAGCTGAAAGTCTTGTGATCCGAAATTATAGGAATCACAACTTACCTTTTCGAAAATTTCACCAGAAAAAAGGCTCCCGAAAATTCTAGGTGACCATTTTAAAAATCCGTTAAAAATGGGCAATTATACCATTTTTCAGATGTTCGAAAATCTTAGGGGAGGCAGGCAACCAAGAAATTTTACATCAAATGTTCTGGAAATTCTAGATCTCAAATCGTCATCCCAACAGATGTTTCCCGAAAATTGACGTTGGGTGCCCCTGTCAGACAGGTTTGTAGCTTACGTATTTTTGCGTTGTCGTCAGTTGTCATTTCCCCTCATAAGCGGAAAGACAACTAAAGACAAGTTTATTTCTACATTCACAGTTTATTAGAGTATTTATAAGCTCAAAGTTAATTTTCCCATACAAAGTCTATAAATAGTATACCGAGCTTGGGCTGCCTGTGGGTCACGCACTCGACACCGCTGGCGTGATTTTGTGTCTAGTGTAAGCGATTTTTGAATCCTTTTTTTGACGACTGCCAATCATTTGCCCAAACTAAATTTTACATATTTTGAAAGACCTTCCCTTCCTTAATTAAAATCCTTAATCTCATGAAATTCGGTGATATGGCACATGGTCAAAATAACAGTTCTTCCCACCGACCGACGAAGTTAACATTTGGAGAACACTTTGGTTTTGTTTACCACAAAATAATTAAATTAATCCAATATTCTTGAAATTGTAGGTGTTGGAAAAGGAAAAGGTATGCAATAAATTGCTTGTATTACAATTTTTCTGCGTTCGATAGTTATGACATGCGAATCGAATGGAAATGGTCAATTTTCAACCCAGTTGGGACTCGCTACACTGAGTCTGGAGGTTAAAACGAAAATGTTGTTTTTCTCGGCAAGACAAACCTATTCCGAGGAAAAAAACACAGGCTGCTTGTATTCTTGCTAGGGGCTAGCTATATGCAAAAGGGGAGCGAAATTGAGTTTTCAAGCCTTGCCGAAGATATATTTGATTTTGTTTGATTCTTGTGGCAATTTGCTCTTAAGAATCCCAACTGGCTGGAGGCAAACCAATTGGCCATTTACAGGTGTAGCCGAGAAGTTGAACCAGGGACTACCAGGATCTAATTCAACGAGGAGTCAGAACGGGTCTTGAACCCGGAACGTCCGAATACTAGGGTTAGGCTTAGTGTGGTTAAACCACACTGCCTGTCACTACCACTGGATTTAATCTCAACCAGCGCGTTTT
>NC_090889.1:42909041-42914041 GCF_036669925.1 Montipora capricornis
TAAAATAGTTGACAAGTTTTTAACTTCACAATATCAGGAAATTTAATTAGGCCAAGATTAACATAATGGGGAGTAATATGCTCACGAAGTGGTACCTCATTGATGATTCTTAAAGCTTTGTTTTGCAGCTTTACCACTTGAGATATGGCAGCTTCGTAGTTATTACCCCACACATTAAATCATCCTTAACCCTTTCACCCCTCTGGGGTTCCCCATTGACGAGTAAAATCATCTGGCGTTAGACAGAGTAAAGTCTATGAGTCTCAGTGGCCCTTACAGGAGTGAAAGGGTTAATGGGGACATAGTTTTTGAGTGAACCTAGCTGTTATTACCCTTTTATTCCTGTGGGGTTCCCCATTAACGATTAAAATCGTCTGGCGTTAGACAGAGTAAAATCTATGAGTCTCAGTGGCCCTTACAGGAGTGAAAAGGTTAATGGGGACATAGTTTTTGAGTGAACCTAGCTGTTATTAACCCTTTCACTCCTGTGGGGTTCCCCATTGACAAGTAAAATCGTCTGGCGTTAGACAGAGTAAAATCTATGAGTCTCAGTGGCCCTTACAGGAGTGAAAGGGTTAATGGGGACATAGTTTTTGAGTGAACCTAGCTGTTATTAACCCTTTCATTCCTGTGGGGTTCCCCATTGACGAGTAAAATCGTCTGGCGTTAGACAGAGTAAAATCTATGAGTCTCAGTGGCCCTTACAAGAGTGAAAGGGTTAATGGAGTTTTTCAGGTCATTCCGGATGTAGCATCTGTTTTACTATGAAACACTTAATTTTATTTTACATTTTCACTGCTTTCTTTCTCGAAGACCATCGCGCACAAAAATAAAACATTAAACAGTTTATTGTCCTTCTATCATAGCTGCTTTTTTATAAGAACGATCAGGCGAGAGAGTCAGAGTCAGGCGACAGAGTCAGCTAAGAACATTTTTGTTTTGCTCATCTGTTTGGTTTCCGTAAGAACTATAAATAAAGGTAAATAAATGTAAAACTGTAGTCTAACATGACCATTTACTCGAATACTAAGGTACGTTTTTTAACATGATATACTAAAAAACAACTCAGTTTATAGTCAAGCTTATAGAAGAATTGTGGTTAAGCGCTAATGCAGAAATTAAGAATGGTTTCCTGCTAGCAGGTCTCTTTTCTTCTGCGTTCGCTGGGCTGACGCAAGGCAAAAAGAAAAGAAATCTCTGCTAGCGGGGAATTAGAGCAGAAGCTTGCAACTTGCGCTGTTTTTCAGTCTTCTGGTTCATTTTGGCTTCTTTGATGCTAGCCTCCCCGCAGACGTCCTTTGGGAACGAACCGCAAAGGTTATCTGCGGGGAGGCGACCTTGATGCTTCTTTTATCCCTTTATGTACACTTCATTGCAGCTTCGTGAAATACAAATGGGAAAAGCTGTCAGGCTGAACGGAATGGTCAAAAATCCGTTCAATATGAGTATTCCGATTGAAAAAAAGGCATTTGGCGTCTACGAAAGGATCTCGCGCGTCGTATATCTCCTTGCATGGTCTCTCATCCAGATACAAACCCTACCCGACAAAGTTTAACTTTTGCGAACCTTCTCACAAAGGAAGAGCAGCAAATCAAGCGGTTTGCTTACATATTGACCTCTTTCATGCTGATCTTGTTGATTCACAAATCTTTCTCATGAATAGTACAACACTTCGCGCTTCAATTCGCTGTGAAAAACACATTTAACTTAACTCGGAAATGATCAACATGCTCGATGTCAATGTTATGTATTTCCTTCAATCTTTCTGGGTTCCTAATTTTACGAGTAACCACATGTCCTCTAAGGGGACTATTTAATGTTGTATCGTTTCCTTAGAAACGATGCGTGGTTATCTTTACCACAAATTGGGAGTGTACTCAAGGGCAAAGTATATATAGCTTCAATCAGTCACATGAATAATAGTACTCCGCACTTCTTAAGGACGGTGCCTTTTTTTGTTATTCCGCACACTTTGTGCGCATCTCGAGATACTCAGGTTTCCGGTGATGCTTACTAATACAGGGATATTTTTGCACAGGTCAAAACTAACTGGAAAAAGTAGGTCTTAGTAAGTACTCTAGGTATCCAAAAAGGAAACTGGGGTAGCCTAGCATTTTTGACAGATAATTAAGTTTCAATTTGAGAAAGGACGCCATGCATTGTTTGTATTTTAGATCTTTAATTTTTTACAAATATTATTCATGAATTATCTTTGGAAAACGCTTGGTTACCCTCAATTTTCTTTTTGGATTTCAATAACACTTGTTAAGATCTACATTTCCAGCATAATCATAAGCCGGGGCAAAAATATCTTTGAATTAGGGCGCTTTCCTTTTGTCAGAACTGGCCGGCCAGACCAGTCAGTTTGCAAGGAAAATGCAACACTTTGAAGGAACACTTGGAAGATGATCCCTCGTATTCTTCTGGAGGAGTATATATCATCCTCGAAGTGAGTTAATTTGAAAGCGTTGTAGAGGTAGTCCTTCCTTTTGCCCAGTCTGGCCGGTCAGTTCTGTCAAAAGGAAAGCGTCCTTAGTAAACACCATCTCTAAAACCATCTCAAGAAGTATATGCTCGTATCCTCAAACTATTTTTCCCTTTCTTTTCTCGAGTGGGGTCCGGAAGGGGGTCCACTTTGGGGTCCACGTCTTGTAAGACCAGAAGCACATGACCTTGAAGCGTGCAATTTTGTATTTTTTTCCTTGGAACAAAGCTGGGGATTTTAGGATACCAATACAAAAATGAGATCGAAATTGCACGCGCGAGAAAATGCACGGGCTGGGTTACATCCAAATAAGGAAATTTTTAAACTCAAAATAATTCAGCTCTGAAAAATCTGCCTACAATTCCACGCACGAACCGACCATTACTGACTATCTGCCATCCTCTCGGCAGCATTTCAACCATTTAGGTAGACTAATGGACTATAATGTTCGTCCTATCTATCGACGTCGCGATGAGAAATTCCTAACGGATACGTCCATTTTTATCCTTTGAACATATTTTTATGTGTTTCTCAGATTTATGATTTCCATTTGATTACTGTCCGAGGTCTGGTGTCGAAACACACCTACGAATCGCACTACGATCGCGATTATTTGGTTCATTTAAGCTTCTACGTTGTTAATTAAGACAATTTTTTTCTATAACAATAACAAATAACAAACGGGACTCAAAAAAGGAGGCCGCGCAAATACCGTAAGAGATATTGACCTGTAAGAGAAATAAAGAACCCTTTCTCCAAAATCTCGAAACATTGCGTCGGGTAAAATGTGTGGACCTAGAATGACTAATCACGTGCTGTACTTAGCTTAAATACACCAGTCACTACCCGTAATCCCGGCCCTCACAAACACCTACTGCAACTGAAGCCCTACCGCTCTAGTGACGTAGAAGTATTCAATTTCAGGCTTTTTTGTTACCACGCAATCGCCATTAAGTTTATTTTGGACGTTTCGGCCGCAGACCGACGATTGGAGAAAAGCCAAAACTAGAAGACAAAGTTGCGGCTTGAAAATGTGTGACTGCAAGAGGCTAGCGACCCAAAGACTTGGAAATGGAAAGCCTGAAAACTTAACTTAACTGTAAACTCATTAAAGATTAAAGATTAAAGGTCTGTAAACCATGCAACTGATCAAAGCCAAATCGACAGTAATGAGCTCTCTCCACCTCGAGATTTTGATGCTCTCTTTATGGAACTAGTATAGGTGGAAAACCTAACTAACATAAACGACAGAGAAACCACACGCCTGAACCGAAGCATCTGAATGAACAAATCTGGATCGTCTGGTGTCGAAACACACCTACGAATCGCACTACGATCGCGATTATTAGGTTCATTTAAGCTTCTACGTTGTTAATTAAGACAATTTTTTTCTGTGGGTTTTTTGTGGATTCAAGTCGAGATGCATTTTATCATCATCCGAGACCTATCGTCTGGTTATTACACTAATGAGTCGACCACTATATCGACCGTTTGGTGCATTTAAGCTTCTATACTGTAACCATAGTCTTTCCGGCTCCAAATCTTAGCAATTGAAAAACAGTAACAGCGACATGGCTGGATCTTGTGACACATAGGCCTTCCCAGGGGAAGGGGGGTGGTCCTTTTTCCCCTGTTCTCTTTAAAAATTTGCTCATGTTCCCTTGTTCGATATTCCCGAAATTACTTCCAAACTTGTTCTCAGCTTTTTGATCCCTAAAATGTTCCCTTGTTCCCTGATATTTTGCCTTTGTTCCCGTTTTTTAGTTGAAGCTAGCCATGTTTCCTTGTTCTCTAAAACCCATGGGAGACCCTCATATGTCTCGATTGACTAATTTAGCTCAAAAGGTAAGATACTAAATGTCCGCCTGCATCGCAGACCTGTGAAAACTTCATTTTTTGTTAATGGTCTTGATGAATGAAATAACAAAGGATATGCCCACGAAACGAAGATGCTTTTCACAATGGAAACAAATCAATAATATTGTTATTTATTAACCTAAAGACATGTTTTCACCCTCCATCTTGAGGCTCCCCTATTAATCCTAACTTTTAGCAAGAGAATATTAATATGATCCCCGTGAAGCGTGATAATTTATCTCAAATCTCTCCTTAGGGTTTAGGGTTAGGGTTATTTCAGCTTCACCACTTCCGTCGTAACATTACAAGCGTGATTTGGAGAACAGCAACAACTATTGGCGAACATAAATTGAAATAAACATGTTTCAGCAAGTAAAGGATATGTAATAAACAAACTAGTGGCATTGCCCGGTGCGAAAAACCAAAAACCCTGTGGGAAAAATGAGAACGTATTCCCCGAACCAAAGGCAGTGCCGCAAACACTTCGGGGTTTAAAGATATGTAATAGCGTAACAGTCGAACTCAATGTATAAAATTAAAAACAAAAATGACAATTAACTACAATTTAGGCCTAGAATGGCTCAGCACTTGAGCACCTGTGTAACGTTGCAAACATGACTGTAAGCACTCATTTGGCGATATTAACCTCTAAAACATG
>NC_090889.1:42919041-42931541 GCF_036669925.1 Montipora capricornis
GAAAATTACGGACAATAGAGCCGCTGCGAAAACTCTTTATTTACCTAACAACACATCTCTTGCCGGTAAATCACAATGCAAAATTGCATCTTTTTCGTCCAAACTGCAATGTTAAGTTTATCTCCTTTGTTCAACTCGTTCAACGTATCACGTCTGTGGCCCGTAGTAATGAAGCGCTAATTAAATCAGGATAAAAGCAAGCTTTGTAGTTCCATTCAGTAGTACTATAACCCACCTGTTTGGGCTTTAATATTTTCTGAAGAAAAAAGAACTTATCGGTCTCTTTAAGTGCAACCACAACATCTGTCGTGACACTACTTGAGAATCGTTTTGAACTTGTATGAGAACCTCAATGGCATGATTTGTTTACTGAATATTTATTCATACCCAGTGCCCCAGTGTAAATGGCTCAACACGGTCCGTTTCCGCCGCCAATCCGCTAAATTGCTAGAAGATTACTCACGGGCACTCTTTCCCTTTCTCTATCAGTATTTTCCTTTTGTTGCTTTCTCAAACAGCACAGATCCATGGTGGCATCCATACTGCATATATATCCAAAGATAGGGTATGGGGGGGGTGGGTTGTCCTTCCGGCAGAGACGACTGTTTTGGCAACTTGGGAAATAAAATATTTCAGCTTTTTTGGAGCCCTTAAGAACTTGGGGGTTTTTAATGGCACCCGTAGCTGTAGATCACATGAAAAAGTAAGTCTTTATGGAATCACACTGAATTGCTGACCCTTAACTCTAGTTTCGGTAATAAGAAGCAACCTAGGCGGTAATCGCACTGGAGGGCCATTACGCATGCTGTAGGTGATAAGATAAGTCGTCACAAGGCCTAGTGCCCGCTCGTACCTGCTGGAGCTTAAATTGGTTACTGCTCTTCTTTCCTGGACAGGATAATAATCACTGGTGCCCATTTATACATCTGGGTGGAGAGAGGCACTGTTAAAGAAAATTGGCTTCCCAAGACGACATGTCAACGCCCTAGTAACCAGGACCGCCCTATCACACACTAAAAATTAAAGTGTAAGACTACACTTAAAAATGGTGTAAAATTGTTGCCACCCCCGCAAGCCGTTTTTTTGTGTGTATTATTACACCAACTTCTAAAGTGTAGTTTAACTCTCAAAAGGATGGTAAATTTACACGCAAAATAGTGTAAAATGGGTATTATACAACTTTGCACTTGTAAAGTTATACATCTAGCAAGGGTAATAATATCAGAAAGGATGCGTAAAATTACCCCGAATTACGGTGTAGTGATCTTGCCAGCCCCGCTACCCTTTTTGGAAGGTGTAATTTTACCCCATCTAAAAAACTTGAAATTACCACCAAAAGACGTATAATTCAACCATAAAATGAAGTGTAATTATGTTTATTTATCATCAATTTATAAGTAACATTACACATGACGCTACATCGATGGGTAACAAACTCAAGCGTCAAATTACAATCGCTTACTTAAGTAAAAAATGCACAATTCTAGATTCACATTTCTATAACTTAGCGTAGGGCCATTAAGGTTGGTTTCCATATGATCACAGACGACACGGATCGCAGAAAGTTCTTCGATCGTCTGCGATCGTGATTGCACACGATCGCAGAAGGTAGAACCAAGTTCTGTCGCATTGACAGGAATTTTGTATGAACAGAAGATTTGGAGAGCGTGCTTCGGCAAGAAAAAGTATGTATTTGTGCAGAATTGAGAATAATAAAAACAACAAACTAAACATTTAAGAGCAACGAGGTGGCCTCCCGAAACGTTTAGTATTCGTTCGCCTTTTGCAACGATATAAATGTCATCATAATTCGGGAGTTCGCCCGTAATGAGGATAAATGGAGGAGAATCTTGCTTCAACCCAGGCAGCTCTTTTTCAGTAGGCACAACCTGCATATATAAAATGAAGTGGAAAAGAACAGATGTTATAAACATTATAAAAGGTGCAAGTTACATCGAACTGTATGAGGTGCATTAGCCCGCCAGTTCAGATGGAAATTATACTACATGGTACACTATAACAACTAAATTAACTGCATGGTTAGATCTACTTTACAAGTTACATCGAACTGTATGAGGTGCGTTACCCGCCAGTTTAGATGAAAATTTTACTACATAGTACCCTATAACAACTAAATTAACTGCATGGTTAGAACTACTTTACAAGTTACATTAAACTGTATGAGGTGCGCCACCCACCAGTTCAGATGGAAATTATACTACATAGTACACTATAACAACTAAATTAACTGCATCGTTAGATCTACTTTTCAAGTTACATCGAAAAATTGCCAAAATGCACCGGGGAGGAAATAAATGGCCAGCACTTTCAAAAGAAAGTGGACACCTTGCCGGCTGCTTTGTTTATTTGCGAGAAAAGAAACTATCTGCGATCTATTATTCTTTTGAAAGTGCTGGCCATTTATTTCTTCCCCCATACATTTTGTTGATTTAGGACAGATTAAAGTCCACATTACATTCGAATTCTACACAAAAAGGATCTGGCATAGCGCGTTAGCGGGCTGGACTCTCGACCGGGCGGTCCTGGTTACTAGGGCGTTGACATGTCGTCTTGGGAAGGCAATTTTCTTTAACAGTGCCTCTCTCCATCCAGATGTATAAATGGGCACCAGTGATTATTATCCTGTCCAGGAAAGAAGAGCAGTAACCAATTTAAGCTGCAGCAGGTACGAGCGGGCACTAGGCCTTGTGACGACTTACCTTATCACCTACAGCATGCATAATGGCCCTCCAGGGCGATTACCGCCTAGGTTGCTTCTTATTACCGAAACTAGAGTTAAGGGTCAGCAATTCAGTGTGATTCCATAAAGACTTACTTTTTCATGTGATCTACAGCTACGGGTGCCATAAAAAACCCCCAAGTTCTTAAAGGCTCCAAAAAAGCTGAAATATTTTATTTCCCAAGTTGCCAAAACAGTAGTCTTTGCCGGAAGGATAACCCACTCCACCCCTGGCCTATCTTTGGATATATATGCAGTATGGATGCCACCATGGATCTGTGCTGTTTGAGAAAGCAACAAAAGGAAAATACTGATAGAGAAAGGGAAAGAGTGCCCGTGAGTAATCTTCTAGCAATTTAGCGGATAGGCAGCGGAAACGGACCGTGTTGGACGTCCTTATCAATCATTTACAACGTACGTGAGCCATTTACACTGGGGCACTGGGTATGAATAAATATTCAGTAAACAAATCATGCCATTGAGGTTTTCATACAAGTTCAAAACGATTCTCAAGTAGTGTCACGACAGATGTTGTGGTTGCACTTAAAGAGACCGATAAGTCCTTTTTTTTTCAGAAAATATTAAAGCCCAAACAGGTGGGTTATAGTACTACTGAATGGAACTACAAAGCTTGCTTTTATCCTGATTTATAATTAATTAGCGCTTCATTACTACGGGCCACAGACGTGATACGTTGAACGAGTTGAACAAAGGAGATAAACTTAACATTGCAGTTTGGACGAAAAAGATGCAATTTTGCATTGTGATTTACCGGCAAGAGATGTGTTGTTAGGTAAATAAAGAGTTTTCGCAGCGGCTCTATTGTCCGTAATTTTCAAGACTTCTTCCAAGAAATTTATAACCGCTGTCGGACCACTATCTGATCGGTCCTAAAACAATCACATAACAATTTCTTATTAACGGAAAGTCTTTTCGGTGACAATTAACTTCAGAGTCTCTTTTTACCATAACTTGGAAGGAAAAAAGATAATCGAAATTAAATGGCTGATTTTTGCAGACATGCTTTGTTGAAACGTTAACCGGAAGTGACCTGGTTAGCCATCTTCTCGTAAGTTTTTTTCTTAGTAAAATGCCTCAACCTTAGTATTTTTTTCTTGATATTACTAAACTAAGGGCTGAACTTGGCAGGGATACTAAGACCTCAAGATATAAAACATGGGCATGGAAAACATGTGGTCTGAAAAACAGGCCATTTACGGTTGCTTCCCATTTGCTTCAAATATGACCAAGTTGTGATAACAGCCACAGGCTAGCGAAACATTTCCATGAGCTAATGTTCTCACCCATAAAAGCCTGAGGATAGGGCTTTACAAAGATGGTTTTGTTTTTGCCTGAAATTAATTTCCTGTTGCTAAAAGAGAGATTTAAAAGTGGCCAAAATTGCACTGAAAATCAGCCTCTGGGGACCCCTGAAGGGCTGATATCCAGAACTCGGCTAAAAAAAAGTCGTTGAAGCTGAACCTTTGGCATATTACCTAAGTCGACATAAGTACCTTGTGTACCAATTTTAAGCGAAATCGGCCGACCTTCATTTCCAAGTCTGCCCCGGTCTCTCAGGCAGAAGCTCTTAAATTACAGAAAAATAAGTAATAAGAAATTATTGCACTGATTAAAAATTACAATTCAGTTTTTTAATTATTTTTAAGAGAGGCTGTTTGTATTGTTTTTTAAAAGAATTACACGGTAAATTTTTTAGGCCTATAGAAACTGACTCCCAGATTTTTGATGCTGAGAACTGAAATTTTGATTGACCATATCTAGTCGTTACATTTATTCTGTAGAAGTTTTGACTTGATGCATGCTTGGTGTTATGACAATGGATTTCAGATGCTGGTGTAAGAGCATCTGAGAAAAAAAGCTGGAATACCGATTTTTATTATTTTGAATTTTGTGGGCAAAGAGTGCTATCCTCAACTTGTAGATATTATTTAATTCCAAGATTCCAAGTAGAGCATAATATAATCTGCCCTGTGAGCAAAGAACGTGCACCGTACACATTGATTTTGTTTTGTCAAAACTCTTGTGAGTCTTGTTTTGCGTGCATTGCCCCAGCTGATGGTACCATAGTTTAAGTAGGGGTAAACATGAGTATAATATAACTGCTTAAGGACATTTAGATCAACATATTTCCGTATCTAATAAAGTATTCCTAGATTTTTTGCTAGTTTGTTGTTTACATGCTGAATCTGAGGTTCCCAATTTAGATGTTCATCAATGTAAACTAATACGTATTTAACCGCAAATTACTTACGTTTAATATTATTAATATTAATATGAACAGTCTTCCTTGCTGACGAGATTAGCATATAGTGTGTCTTTTTAAAGTTAACAGACAGCTTGTTAGATGTGCAGTACCTCAAAACTAGTGCTAGTTCGTTGTTGACAACAGATTCCAGTTCGTTTAAACAGCTACTCGTTAGTGTCGTCAGCAAATATTCTAAACGAAAATCCAGAGGAAGAATTTGGGAGATCATTAACATAAAGCAGAAATAACAGAGTCCCTAAGGTAGAACTTCGGGGTATCCCACAAGCTATTGTTTCCGTATTTGATCTAAAGTCTCCAATTATAAAATACTGTGTACGCTGGTGCAAGTAATTTTCAAACCAATTATATGATATTCCTCGGATTCCATAGGCGTAAAGCTTAGAAAGCAAAATGTTCTGGTTAACAGTATCAAATGCCTTTGAGAGGTCTAGAAAAATACCACATGTGATTTGCTTATTATCAATGGCCATGTTGAGACTGTCAGTAATTTCTAGGGTAGCCTGTTCAGTTGTGAAGCTCTTTCTAAAACCTTATTGATATTTGTAAAGTATATTATTTTTTTCAAGGAAGGCATACAGTTGATTATAAATTAGACGTTCTAGAACTTTAGCAAATGGAGATAAGGTAGCAATAGGTCTGTAGTTCCCTGTGTCAGTAACGCCACCACTCTTATATATTGGTGTAACTTGGAAAATCTTGAAAGCATCAGGTACTATGCCGGTTGCTATAGACTGGTTGTGGCTCAGCACCCATTTTAATAAGCTTATTTGGCATATCTAATGATGCTTTCTGCACATCCAGGCTAGAGAATAGACTGCTCACTTGAGCTTCTGTGACTGGAGACATAACAAAACTAGACAAAGGGGTGTTCTTGACAAATTGCATTCATTTGGGTTTTCATGATTTTGTGGTATAGTACTATCCGCTTAATAGTGATTTATCAGGTGGATAGCCCTATCCACCTTTTGAACAACCGAGGCCAGGTCAACACCTCAAGTCTCCACTGGTGCCATACCCGCATCTCTGATGTTTGGGAAGGAGATTAGAACAAAACTACCGGAGTTACGACTGGAGAAATCTTTGCGTGATTGCAAGTTTGAGGGATAAAGATTGGGAACAGAAGCTGAAGCAAAAAGCATATGCAGATGGAAACCGTGGCGCAGTACCAAGTCCCATTGTCCTGGCAGATCAAATTGTCCAATAAAGAACACTAGGGAGATAGGAAAACTAGCTCCGAAGCTCGAAACCAAGCCGTACACAGTCCTAACGAATGAAAGACATCAAGTAACCATGGAGTCCAGTGTGGGAGCTGCTTATAAGAGAGATATTTCGTCGGTGAGGCCAGAGGAGGTGTGGCCCAGTGGTTAGGACGTTTGCCTTGAGATCCGGAGATCCCAGTTCAAGACCCGCTCTGACTATTCGTTGAATTTGATCCTGGTAGTTCCTGCATGGTTCAACTTCCCAGCTGCAACTGGTTTGCCAGGCTCCGGCCAGTTGGGATTCTTAACAGTTGCTGTTGTTCTTTTCCGTCGTTTCGTTGTGTTTCATTGGCCCTGAAAGCCCCTATGGACCGAGCTTTAACCAGTCGATGAACCGGTTTCAGCGAACGCAAAGGGTACTTTCCTTTAAAATGATCCAAGATCACTTGGATTATGGTGCATCAAAAGAACATATGAATCCTTTCCCAGGGTGGATTTTTCAGTTCCTTTGATCCTTTTTCGAATCATCCCAAAGGAACGCATCCAAAGTCTGAAGACGTCAGAGGTAGAGAACCCTAGGCGCATCATTAAAAAAACTTATCAGATTTGGGGAAATAGGAAAATTCTGTCATAGACCTACTATTCGGAAAGTTTGCCTATTTTTATGAATATTGTAGACGTAAAAATATATGAGTTAAAATGGTTTTATGGATTTTCAAATGCGTAATTTGGTCTCTGTTCTACCTAAAAGCATCAAACTTGGATATACGGCTACTCTTAATGTTATCTTTCATGAGGTGGTGTCAATTTATCGATTGGTTTAAATTTGAAACTCGCTCCAGTTCCCTGCCCAATTCCGAAATGGCCTATTGACGTAATGCTCGACATAAGAGCATAGAGGTCAATGGTTTGTACATCACGTCATACCAAGATCTCACCTTAACTTTTGAACACAACTTTTTAATTTTTCAACACCCGGAGTTGTACAAACAACTAGTATTTCAAGTGGCCTTTGAAATTTGCAACTCTTCGTGACAAGTGAGTGAAGTAGCGAATTTTAATAATTTTCGATAAAAGCAAAATTGTGTTCTTTCGTCCTTCGTCTTTCATGTTGGATTCCATCTTAAATTCGAAATGTTTGCAGTTTTTTTCAAAATCAATATTTTTGTTGTTTCTACTGCGGGGTCCTTGACCTCTCCCATAGTGACTTTTCAGGGCCAACATTGAAACATAACAGTTAAATAACCTACGGAATCCCAACTGGCCGGAGGCAAACCAATTGGCTAAATTCGGAGAGTATTTGAGGCAGGGACTATCAGGATCAAATTCAATTAGTGGTCAGAACGAGTCTTGAACTCGGGTTGTCCGCAGGATATTACGGTTAGTGTGGTTAGACCACAATGGCTGCCACTGCAACTAGATTTGATCTCAAACAGCGCGTTCTTCCAGTTTTAGTCAAAATCGTCGTTTTCGTTGACCCATTTCAATTTTTCCACATTTTGGAATTTCATACTGGCATCCCGAAGTTCTCGCTGAGCTTCGTATGGATAAATTAAACGCTGTGTAAATACTCTCCCTAAAGAATAAAAAGTGGAGTGAGATAATTGCTTTTACTTAAGATGTTTGTTTACTTTTTATCGACATTTATGTCGGAAGGTGTTTTTTTCATACACCGGAACCCATGTTTTTTAAAAAGGTTTTCATAACTCTTTTGTGTGGCAAATTAAGAAGAATACCAGCTACTCTTTCTTAAACGAGACAGGACTTTTCTTGAGCAGATTTGTTTCTTTCCATCTAAAACCACTTTTAATCATTTTAAAACTCGTTTCTCCCAAGAAACGAAAAGGGGAAGAATATAATTTTAACTGCTGCAAATAAAATATTATTTTTTGTAGAGAATACTGAGGGGTTTTTTTTACATGTAAAATACATATAGGTGTCGCGGGTTTCCCCATTAAAGTGTTAACAATGAATTAGTCTTACTAATTCACTGCTTGTCTGTTCCAAACCCAAGTTTGATCTGATGCTTGAATCTTTTTAAAGGAAGCGCCATGCATACAAACATAAGTAGATTTTCGAATGGGCGTACTGAGCAATGTTAGCGATCTACCATATCACGGTTGCACTTTTTAACTAGTTTGAGCAATGCTGGAATTCGACGAGGAATGGTACTGGGATTGATTAGTATTAACGCAAATTGCTCCAGGAGATTTTCTAACGCCATTTTAATGTTTGACTCCTCGAGATCTTGAATATTTAATCCCATCAAAGCTTTGTATCTTGAAGGTAATCCGCGGCCTCCCTTGCAATTGTTTCATTCCTTCCGCAGCATCTTAACTTTTTTAAGAAGTGCTTGAATGTTTCTTTATATTTGGGAAGTCTCCAAGCGTACAAAAATGGACTGATTGCAGAATTTGCGTACATGACAGCGGTAGCGATAGAATTCACAACCATCAACACCGACAAATTGCATGTTAAGCAAATGTACAATATCATCTGTACGACGAACCAAGGAATGAAACACAATAGAAATACAGAGATGGCAATTGCAATAGCTTTGTTCACGGTCCTTTCTCTCTGGAGTATCATTTGGCGAGGTACCCCTGCATGCTGGTCACCCAGTCCATCGGTGCTGTGTGAATACTTGTGAAAGCGGTACAAAGTGAAAACGTTGATGACCACGATGCAGATGAGAATACAGAAGATTTGTACATTATAAAGAGTTCCCATTAGCGCATAATGCTTTCGCAAAAACGAGAACACAAACCCAAATAATAAAAAGTAAATCCAACACGTGAAAGAAACGATGCAGACTCGTTTACTCGTCACCTTGGCTCGATACTGGAGAGGAGTCACCACAGCAAAGAATCTGTCAATGCTGAGAAGAAGTATATGACCAACACTTACGTTTATTAACGTTGCAAAGAACTTTAAAAGACCAAATTGTGCGTTGGTGTACTTGTATAATAAGGTCCAACCCCAAAAGACAGCGAGTGGACAGGCAACCAGCCCAACCAAAAGATCTGCAACAGCCATGGAGAAGATGATAAAGTTTGAAGGCGAAGATCGAAGTTTTCGAAGAGGGTCCACCCAAACTGATAATACGACTAGAAAATTTCCAAACGTTGTTATTGGAAACGAAATCATAGCCAGAACAGCAACAGTAGTGAAGATGGTTTCAGCATTATCGATATTGAGCCAAACTTGAACCAAAGCTTCTTCACTTGTCATGTTCCAATAGTCAAAGGTACCTCGAACAGCCGCCATGTTGTCTTAAACGAAATAAGAATTTTTAACTCTTCTCGGCTTTCAGCAGGACTAATGTTAAAATGATTGTCAGTATTAAATTGATGTAATATTGAAGTCAATTTGCATATTATCAACTCTTTTAAGGACACGTCAAAAACTGAAAACGGCATAAGATAAGAACATTTTGCCAGGTTCTGTGAGAGGCTCTTTCAAACCTTGTCCCTTCTTCTTCTTCTTCTTGATTAGCTTTGCTTTTTTCTGCGGACAATTTTATTTTGAAGATGTAAGGAAGATATCTGTTTTCAAACATTGCTTTTATTATTAAAATTTGCTAACCACAGGAACAAGAGACTTTTTGTTTCGAACGCTAATGGGGCTCTGGTTGGCGCATTAATGACAATGGGTGACGTCTACGATATCTTCCCTATTGCGCTATTTAACAGGAAGGTGCAAATAAAATCATCCTTAATTGAGTTTTTCAGTTCATTCCGGATGTAGCATCTGTTTTACTATGAAACAATTAATTTTATTTTACATTTTCACTGCTTTCTTTCTCGAAGACCATCGCGCACAAAAATAAAACATTCAACAGTTTATTGTCCTTCTGCCATAGCTGCTTTTTTATAAGAACGATCAGGCGAGACAAACCAAAACTTTAAGAACACACCCAAGCTGAGGGTCGGTTAAGAACAGTTCTGTTTTGCTCATCCGTTTGGTTTCCGTAAGAACTATAAATAAAGGTAAATAAATGCAAAACTGTAGTCTAACATGACAATTTACTCAAATACTGAGGTACGTTTTTTAACGTTAACAATTTGTTTTTGTTATTGCACGATATACTAAAAAACAACTCAGTTTGTAGTTAAGCTTATAGAAGAATTGTGATTAAGCGCTAATGCAGAAATTAAGAATGGTTTCCTGCTGGCAGGTGTCTTTTCTTCTGAGTTTGCTGGGCTGACGGAAGGCCAAAAAAAAGAAACCTCTGCTCGCGGGGAATTAGAGCAGAAGCTTGTAGCCTGCGCTGTTTTTTAGTCTTCTGGTTCATTTTGGCTTCTTTGATGCTAGCCTCCCCGCAGACGTCCTTTGGGAACGAACCCCAAAGGAGATCTGCGGGGAGGCTACTTTGATGCTTCTTTGTAAACTTCATCGCAGCTTCGTGAAATACAAATGGGAAAAGCTGTCAGGCTGAACGGAATGGTCAAGATTCCGTTCAATATGAGTATTCCGATTAAAAAAAAAGGCATTTGGCGTCTACGAAAGGATCTCGCGTGTCGTATATCTCCTTGCATGGTCTCTCATTCAGATACAAACCCTACCTGACAAGGATTAACTTCTGCGAACTTTCTCACAAAGGAAGAGCAGCAAATCAAGCGGTTTGCTTACATATTAATCTCTTTCATGCTGAGTTTGTTGATTCACAAGTCTTTCTCGTGAGAAGTACAGCACTTCGGGCTTCAATTCGCTGTGAAAAACGCATTTAAGTTAACTCGGAAATGATCAACATTCTCGAAGCCAATGTTATGTATTCCCTTTTATTTCCTTCAATCTTTCTGGGTTTTGTATTTTACTAGTAACCACATTTTTAAACTTAAAAAAACCCAGCTCTGAAACAGAGTTAATGCTTCAAGGTCATGAGCTTCTGGTAAGAGCTATTAAAAATCTGCCTACAATTCCACGCACGAACCAAGCATAACTAGGTATCTATCTTTCTCTCGGCAGCATTTCAACCATTTAGGTAGTCTAATTCACTACAGTGTTCGTCCTATCTATCGACGTCGGGATGAGAATTTCCTAACGGATACGTTCATTTTCCATCCTTTGAACATATTTTAGGTGTTTCTCAGATTTATGGACTCGAGGCGATTTTCATTTGATTACTGTTCGAGATCTGATGTCGAAACACACCTACGAATTGCACTACGATCGCGATTGTTTGGTTCATTTAAGCTTCTACGTTGTTAATTAAGACAATTTTTTTCTGTGGATTTTTTTGTGGATTCAAGTCGATTTGCATTGCCGCAAACACTTCGGGGTTTTAAGATATGTAATAGCGTACCAGTCGAACTGAATGTATAAAATTAAAAACAAAAATGACAATTAACTACAATTTAGGCGTAGAATGACTCAGCACTTGAGCACCTGTGTAACGTTGCAAACCTGACTGTATGCACTCATTTGGTGATATTAACATCTAAAAGATGAATACCGAAAGAGCCGCCCAACGATAACAAACGGGACTGAAAAACGGAGGCCGCACAAAAACTGCAAGAGACCTGGACCTGTAAGAGAAATAAAAAACCCGTTCTACAAAACTTTACAAGTCCAAAATCTCGAAAAATTGCGTCGGGTAAAATGTGTCGACTTAGAATGACTAATCACGTGCTGTACTTAGCTTTAATACACCAGTCACTACCCGTAATCTCGGCTCTCACAAACACCTACTGCAACCCGGAGAAAAGCCACAACTAGCAGACAAAGTTACGGCTTGAAAATGTGACTGCAAGAGGCTTGCAGTTAATCTGGCCTGCCAAAGAGGCTAGAAAACTGACGGCGTTAACAGCCATACTTTCCTGTGTTCGTAGAATAGTATCAATGTGGCTTTTGAGCTTATGGAATCAGCGCTCAGTTACAGACATGTCAGACATACATTCCCCATAAGTATCCAGTGCAATATCCAACCAAGTGATAACTTGCTTCGGTTCACGTTCGGACTTGCCCTAAACAAACACTAACAGAAGTCAGCGCTAACTATAATAGAAGTTTAAGATAATAACACTTAACTAAATAGATGAATAAATAAAATAAAATAAAATATATACTCCAGAGAACAGCCAGATAAGATTCCTCTGAGGAGACCGAAGGTTGAGTTCGCCTTCTTGCAAATATTATCACAACCATAGTTCCAGGATAGATTATCAGCAATGTGCCAGCCTAAATAGGTTGTAGTAGGTACTTTTAAAATAAGCTTGTCATTCAAAGAATACTGAAAGTCAACAGGAGTTTTCTTACGAGTTATCCCAAGATC